>NC_141627.1:29640716-29940716 GCF_047967505.1 Dipteris shenzhenensis
TCGCAAGGTCCATTATGCAGCCCCAGGCTTTTTTGAAGTTATTATGACAGATGAGGAGCATAAGCAAATGCTACTGGAGCACCCTCCAATTTTTTGGACAGCAAATGGTCCATGGCGTTCTATGGTCACCGCCGACCAGGGACTATTAAGCCCTTATCAGGCATCACTGTCCAGTTTGGGATGAAGTGGTTGATTTTCCACAGTGTTTGGCTTCCCTCTTGCCCAAAATTGCAACTTCTTTGGGTAAAGTGGTCTGTCCTCCGAGACCAAATGGGAATTCAAATCGATTTTGTATGTTGTGGAATACTGATAATCCCACACCTGAACCTTATTTTGTCACTGTGAACAATGTGGCTATGGGAAGTGCGTTCTACAAGCTCAAGTGGGGTTTGTTTGCAGGTTCTTGTTTTGAATGCAAATAAATTGAGCATATGGCTTCGCAATGTCCTTTGCGTGTGCAAAAGAGGCCACAAGATGCTATGCCCACGCAGATGCAAAACAAGGATATGGGTGGCTTTTCTGTGATTAAAATCAAAGGCAATAAACATGCTTATGTTGCATAGGATAAAGGCAAGGCGCCACTTGTTTCTAATGGGAATGCTTCTACTTTGCCTTTCACCTCTCAATCTAAAGGCAAAGAAAAGACTTTACAATAAGTCTGGCAGACTCCGCGCAAGATTGTCACAGCCAGAAGGCCATTACCTCCACGCACATGGAACAGTACTGCATCTAATGGCCATACTCCTGAAGAAAATTTAGGTGTTGGCATTACTTGGGCTGTTGTGACAGCTAGTCACACTCTTTTTCTTGAAGAGGATGTGGTGGGTTTGTTGTCCTCTCATCACGCACCTTTGTCACCTCAGGGTAGAGGTTCTAACCCTGAGGTGGATTTGCAGACTTGAGTCGGCTTTGCTTTCAATGTACATAAACTGTAAATATGTTATCACAAATCAAAATTTTGACACTCAATGTACAGGGTTTGTGTGATGCTAGAAAATGGAAGATAGTATGGGTGTATCTCAATCATTTGCAGCCCGACATAGTGACTTTACAAGAGCATAACCAACACATGTACGTTGGATAGCATGGTCATTTTGTTGGTTATGATATCTTTTATGTTGAACAACATTATTTTTCAGGAGTGGTCTTTTAAGTGAAGCATGAGCCCGTTGTTGCCTTCAATGATGCACAAGGCAGATGGATGGTTTGTGCAATGTCTTATTTAGGGAGAAATCTTTGAGTTTGCCTTAGTGTATGCACCTCAATCTGCTCATAGTAGAGGTATTATATGCAGCGATATCCTTGGAGGCAACATGCTTTTCTTTGTGGTGATTTCAACAACGCTCCTCAGCAGGGAGACAATACATCAAGTCGTACTCATATGTTGGCATACATCAGGTCGTACTCATATGTTGGCCTCTAAGAGGCAGAGTTGGTCTCAATTACTGTTGCAATTCAATTTTGCTGATCTTGGAAGGAATCACATCCTTTGCTGCCAGGCTTTACTTTCCATCATAATGCACAGTCTCCGTATCAGGCTCGATTGGATCATGAGTACAAGATCAACCCGTAGCACTGTGACATTCTCACTACTAATTTGTGGGTAGATTATGCCTTAACGCATTCTGACCATGCTCCTCTTTGGTTGCGGATCTCTTTTCATGAATCACCACATGATGGCTATTACATAGAAGACTCCTCATTGTGAATAACAGCTATATGGAGCATGATCAATACAAGAAAATGGTTTATGATGCCTACTAGGCTCTCTCACATAAAGCAATATTGATATGGATTGTGTTTGGGATACCTTTTTTGCTCGAATGCAATCAGTTATTCAACACTATGGTAAAGAATACATGAAGATATTGAGACATACTGTTGCTCAGGCCCAAAACACTTGTCAACCTTTGACTGAGCTCAGTCATTTTCAGGCTTTGTCTTTTGAAGAAAGCACATCTTCACGTCAGGCTAGACATTGCTTGCAAAGCAATGATCACAGAAAATTTACTAAATGGGAGACAAGAGCACGTAGAGGCATTTCTTTGACAAAGGTTGCTCCTCGAAGGAAAAGTCTGCACTACAAGAGACAGTTTGCAAATATTTGTCGGGCCCATAGGCCTAATGGTGTTTGGACTTCTTCTCGAGCTCGTAGCCTGTGTGGATCATTTTTTCAGGCAATTTGAGACTGCAAATCTTGCTTTTGGGGGACATCTCAATGGAGCAGAGAGATCCACACTCCAGGTTTCTCTGGATCCGGATTTGACACATGGATAGCCGACATCTGTTTATTGTAGTTTGCTACTTCCCCCCTGAGACCTCCCGCTTTGCCAGAGATATTTCGAGGGGGGGATGAGACATCACCATTTGTTGCTCTCTATCAGTCCATTGTTGACTTCTCTAGCCGAGGGGAAGTCCTTCTAGTTGGGGACTTCAACGCGAGGACAGGCGCTCATTAGGCACCACTCCTCGACTTCAGAGATGATTCCACTCTATTGCCAGACATTGACCTTGAGGTGGCAGGTATGCTACGAGTTTCGGCTGATAGACGAGGACCGCTCACATCTTATGGGCAGGTCCTGTTAGACCTTGGCAAGATGCATGATCTCATTATCTATAATGGTCTTGATAGATGGCTCGCTTCAGGTGGCTTCACTTGCTTCCCACACAGGGGCGGCTCCAGTGTTGTGGACTACATCATGGGATCCCCTGCCTGCCTTCACATCTCGCATCACTGACTTTACCGTAGCACCTCTCCGTCCAAGGGCTGATCATACATATCTTTTCTTTAGCATTTCTACCCCCTGTCGCACAGCACTTTCTACCCCGTTGAGTTCTTACTCCACCTACCATGATATACGCTTTGATTGCGATCACTCACCTACTCACTCTGTACATACTTCTCACATACATTGACTTTATACCCCTATTAGAGGTTCGTGCTGCCCTAGTCATTCGCTCACTTCACCAGGCCGCTCTTCACGCCTTCTCCCACACCACTCGCTCCACCCGCCCACCACCACCTGGGACCGTACCCTGTAATAGCTGGTACGATGATGAGTGTAAGGCTTTACGCTATCAGCTCAGATGCAAAACAAAAAGCAGCCTTCCGAGCGAACCAGAGACGCTACGCGAGTACCGTCATCTGATACGTAGGAAGAAAATTGACTTCGTGCGCTGGAACGAGGAGCTACTGAACATTATGTTCACTAACAACTCTAAGGACTTCTGGCGGGGATTTTTAGAGGCACGTTGCCCCCCACCACTCACTGACACTCAGGTCTGATTATGCACGCACGCTCTATGATATCCCAAATCAGCCAGCCCCTAACCTATCACATATGCTACCCCCATATCTTGCATCCTCTTCACTAGGGATGGGGTAAAGGATGCTGTAATGAAACTTCATAATGGCCGAGCGAAGGATCATGAGGGACTATACATTGAGTTCATTGCAAATTGGATTAATCTCCTAGCCCCGCGATCCTAGCCAAGCTATTTAATGAAGCTATCTGCTTGGGGTTTCCACACACCTGGACCATCAACACTATCTCACCCATCCACAAGGCAAGGGATCCCATGAACCCGGAGAACTACAGGACCATTATGATTGGACATGTCATGTCTAAGATTTATGCATTAGTACTTGATTCTGAGGTCAGCAGATTTGCAGAGTGTCGAGGACTCAAAGCAGCGGGACAGGCTGGTTTCAGATGGGACCATGGGACCATGGACCATATTCTCGTGCTCAGATGTATCTCAGATGTATCATTGAGGAAGCGAGGGCACAGAAGCAGAGGGTTTACTATGCTTTTTGGATTTCCACAAGGCATTTGACACTATTCCGAGAGCCCATCTCATACGTCACCTACAAGACTTGGGTTATGACCAGGAGATCGTTTGGGCTGTCATGGCACTTTATGAGCGAGTTTCAGGCAAAGTCCGGACAGGATCTGGATGGACAAACGAGATCATGAGCACTATCAGGGTCAAACAAGGGTGCCCATTATCACCCACCTTGTTTGGCCTCTACATCGACAAGCTCGAGACAGTGATGCAGGCACAGGGTGGGGCAGGTTGCTCTCTTGTGGACACTTTGAAGGATATTGCTTTACGCAGATGACGTGGCTCTCTTGTCTTCCTCAGCAGAGGGACTCCAGAGACACCTTGATGCACTACAGTTCTTTGGTGAGTCTCATGAGTTGAAGGTCAACTTGGGTAAAACCAAGGTTATGATCTTGAATACATCTCGAGCCATCATATGCGATGAGTATTTTGCATTTGATGGGTCTTTTGTTGAGGTAGTTTCATCATACACCTATCTTGGGGTCATCTTTACCGGACCCATCTTCAATATGAGACCCGCGGTGCATGCACGCCTGAGTAGAGGATATGCTTCATTGGCTAGACTAGAGAGGTAGTGCTTCCGCTCTCACTTTCAGGATCCAGGACCAAAGGGTTGCTTTTTTACTCCTTGGTCTGCCCAGCAGGGATGTATGGCAGTCCATGCTGGGGGCCAGACTTGTCGGATACAGAGTGGGTCGGGGTGGAGCGGCTATAGGTTCTTATGTTATCACGGATGATTTGTGGTAAACCATCCATCCCTCACTAGATCATTCGGGCGGAGTTTGGGTCACCCCTATTACAGCTAGATGTTGCATTTCAGGTCATTACGTATCTGTACCGAGTCAGGGAGTATGGGGATTACACATCTAGACGTAGCAAGATACCATGGCTAGCACTGTCCTCTTCTATGGCACTTGCAGTAGGGGGAGACCAGAGGTGTTGGTATGCATGCACAGAGAGATGGTTTGCAGGACTAGGGCTTCACATGGACAGACTACCTCCTTTCCAGTATAGCATGGATGCTCCTTTCTCTCCCCTCCTATCACACGAGGTCAACCAAGTTATCCGGGAGGATCTACTACAGCTACACACATTCCAGACTTGGTTGGGCCCAAGTGATCTTCCAGTGAAGCTGGGCTTCTACAGAGATCACTTCTTACATATCACAGCAGAGGGTTTCATTGATCCACCAGGATACATGCAGATTCACGTACCCCACTCGCTGAGGATCTCTCTTGGACAGTTCCGGATCTCTTCTCATAGACTTCGTATTGAGAGCGGCAGAGCAGAGCGGTTACGTAGAGAGAGGCACATATGCACACTATGTGACATGCAGGAGGTTGACATAGAGGAGCATTTCATATTCAGTTGTCCTGTTTACTATGAGATCCGAGGGCGTTTCTACTGCCTCTTCAGAGACAGTTATGGGGTTTTAGCCTGTTTCCTCTCCTACCTAGACCAGCGATGTTTGGCTGGTTGCTTAGACACCGAGATAGGATACTTCGAGCACGGAGACAGGAGTAGACTTCTCCCCCGACTGATACCTCTCAGAGCTCTATCACGGAGTTCTTTCAGCCAGATCACATAGTCCTAATCTCGCAAAGGCTCCTAGCCATGTGTCCCTAGAGTGATATCTGTCACCGAGAAGAACCCATTTTGATTGGGTATGGAGACATCAATCTATTGGATTCTCCTTGCACTTTCTCTAAGGTGACTTACTACCTGAAATCTACGATCATCTGGAAGGCGTTTGAAAATCCTTCAAGAGCCTGACTCCGGACCTCTCTCCCTCTCTCCACCAATGCATATAATGAGAAGTACCTAGTGGTCTGCCATGCTTATCAAGTATTCTATCATCCACTTGATTGGTTGCTTGTCAATCTCTTCCCGAACGGAAGGGGGACCTCTCCGCAAAATACTCTTGAAGCTGGCCCAGGCTTTCAGAATAGCAGCCATAAGAGAGGAGGAAGGGACTCTAAGATGAGCTGATGTAAAGATCCATCTAGTACTATCTTTCCAATCTCCTCTAATGGAATTAGTGGAGCACTATATGCATCTAGTACTATCTTTTGAATCGCCTCCAGTGGAAGGAGTGCAGGACTATATGCATCTCATAAAGAAATCTTTCCAAGATGCATGCCCTTGCAAGAGTCCTATGACCACACCTTGCATAATAAAGCTCTGCTCTACATGTCTAGATCTAAAATATTGAGGCCATCTTTCCATTTGGGTAGGATAAGAGTCTGTCCACTACTCTGGAGAGTTGATTGAGGCTAATTGTGTCTTATTAACATGAGCTGCAATAGTGTCTCCATCCATCTTAAGTTCAAAGAACTTAATTTTCAAATTGAACTTAGAAGTATGAGACCTAGCACCAAATAGCACATCTAACTTATGCCAAGCCTCAGAAGGGGATTCCAAATCTAAAATATGATGCACATAATCATCTCCTAAACCTAATGCAATAATTGCAAAAGCTTTCTCTAGCCTTTTAGCATCTACTGGTGTAGTTGAAGTAGAGTCACTTGCCTTCCCTTTACCTTTGGTTGTGGTGGATTCACCTTCTTGTGATGATTTATTCCCTGGCTTGACAAAATCTCCCAAATTCTCCTTCATAAGTACAAATTTGATTTTCATTTGCCAAGTGTGGAAGCTTTGGCCATTGAACTTGTCTATCTTAAGGGTGGCCATGAGAGAGTCTTACCTTTTTGTTTAGGCAGTGTCTGCTCTCTTACAAATGGCTTATGAGTCTCAACGATACAAGTGCATATTGCAAGTCATAAAATCAGAAAATCCTGAACTTTTTGCATCAAAATAATAATATGGTTTATGTGACTTTTCCTTCACAAGTTTTGTTATCTTCCTATTGACATATCTAGGTTCTTGTTTCTTTTTCTTTGCTTTCACATATGAAGCATTGGAAGATGAACAAGAGCTAGGCATTATTAACTAAGAATTTTCTGTCAATAAGTCATCTCCAAGCTTGCATCAAGCATCCAATAATAAAAAATGCCCAAAAACAGAGTAACTTGGAGGTCTTAATTCAAACACTATGAAGCATATTTGAGAGGGTGTTGACTCTTTTCCACGGCTTCTGCAGGAAGAGCAGGGTTTTGTCAGTATGCAGGGTTCCGAGGCTTTTTGTCACCTACAGATATATCAAGGTTGTCGTTTGTAGTGTACGTGTAGCTTAGGACCTGGAGTCGTATTCTGGTGAGAGATGTAGGCTTAAGTGTGGTAAGCAAACATAGTGCATGTATGTGTAAAAGGAACGTGTATCATCATGGTTGAGGTAATGAAGGCTTTCGCCTTCATTGGAGGTTGTAGGGTTTAAGGAGGAGTTCAAAGGTTTAGGAGGAGGAGTTCAAGGGTTAGAAGGAGATTTTAGGGTTTAGAAGGAGATTCTAGGGTTTAGAAGGTTTAGAAGGAGGTTCAAGAGTTTAGAAGAGGTTCAAGGGTTAGAAGGAGGATCCAAGGTTCAGGGTAGAGTACATAGTGGAAAACTCGTCTCCCTCGTAGATCATGGAGGTTAAGGGTTGAGGAACTAAGGGTTTAGGGGGAGCAGAGGATCCAAGGTTTAGGGTAGAGTACATAGAGGAGAACTTGTCTCCCTTGTAGATCATGGAGGTTAAGGGTTGAGGAACTAAGGGTTTAGTGGGAGAGGAAGAAGGTGTAAGAGCATGGAAGAAAGAAGAGAGAGGAGAGAGAAGGAGGAGGGAGGAGGAGAAGGAGGGAGGAGGAGAGGGAGAGGATGGGTTGCAAGGTTGGAGGAGAGGGGAGGAGGAGTTGCAAGGTTAGGACATGCTTTTGGACGTGGAGAGCAAGGAAGCATGGGCACTTGAGACAATTGCTTGGAATATCAAAGTAGAACTCAACACAATGTCCCAAAGAGTGTGGGCTTTATTCCATTATGGGGTATTTATACAAGTTGGAGAGCTTCTCTCTCTGCATGTAGAAATTGTAATACATTCTCTCTCTACATGTAGAACTTGCATATAAGAGTTGCATGTTACATGTAGGAGTTGCATGTAGAACATGCATGTAGGAATCACATGTAGGACTTGGATGTAGAACATGCATGTAGGAATCGCATGCTGCATGTAGGAATCGCATGCTGCATGTAGAACTCGCATGTAGAACATGCATGTAGGAATCGCATGTAGGACTTGCATGTAGAAGTTGCACAAGTAGAAGTTGCAAGTAGAACATGCATGTAGGAATTACATGTAGGACTTGCATATAGGAATCGCAAGTAGAACTTGCATATTGAGGATTCATAAGAGAGATTATTCCTAGCCTTATGCAAGTACAAGCGGATCTTTGCCGCTACTCTACACACACATTCTGTACTACCTAAGTCCATGTTGGGATAGAGATAACATATTTCCGGATCCATTTTATTACCCGTCCTCGGGTTATGGCTTATTGCGAGCATGTAGCTGGGTCGCACATCGAGTGATCAAGAAGGATCACTTTGTTGCAAGATTGAAGCCCGAAATCCAGATAACGGTGGAGTGCAAGGAGTTGCCCACCTATGAAGATGATTTGAGAGTGGCCAGGAGAGGAGACAAAAGAGATTGATTCAGTTGAGCTATGTAATGCCTGTGGTGCAGACTAGACCTTTAGTCACCTTCCCTGGATGGATGAACCATCTAAGATAGAGCCTAAAAAGGAGGAATCCATAAAAGAGGAGATTCATGAGATGTTCGAACTCATGAAAAATCTCAGCCTCAATTTGATGGCAGGTAGGTGGTAGAGCTCCTAGTGGAAGAGGAGTAGGTGGTTTGTCTCCATCTAGTGCTTCAGCTTCTTGACAGGCAGGTTGTGGGCGAGGGTTTTATGCTCCTAATGTGCAGTGTTTCAATTGTAGTGAATGGGGGCATTATAGCTCGCATTGTGTTAAACCACCTTGTATGGGTGGGGATTATTAACTGCCACCGGGTTTGAATAATCGAGTTAATGATCAAAGTGTGGAAGTAAAGGATCCGGGCCAGTCAAGGTGGTTGGTTTGGATGTGAAAGTTTTTAATGCTCACTATAAAGTTGACTGGCATGTTATGCCTACTGGTTTGGGGGCTTATCCGCTGATTTTGGGAAGGCCATGGCTGCGTAAGGTGGGTGCAATACAAAAAGAAGGGGTTAATACAGTACATGCTTCTTTAGGAAAAAAGTTGAAATTTGATATGGTTACCCGTGCTGAAATTTATGATGCTGAAAGATGGGAAGAAGAAAGTGAGTCATGTAGTGATGAGGAGAGTAGTGTCACTTCGGAGAGTGATGAGGCTGCTGTGGCTTTTATTGGAGGTGTGGAAAATCTGCAGATGGAAGGTGAAGTTGCTGCTGCAAATGAAGAGGAAGAGGATAGGTTTGAAGTAATAGAAAGCCTTATGCAGCCTAGGAGCACTCAAGAGTCCATCCAAGAGTTGGTTTAGCAAACTTTGAAACCCGATTTCACTGCAGAAGAGGAGGGGTATTGTGCGATGCTTAGGAAGTATCCCAACCTAAATCACTTTGTATGAGGAGATAAGGGAATTCAAGGGGAGACCATTAAAGATTCAGTTAAGTTGTTGAAATCTGATATTATATATCCTGTAGTACATTCTGATTGGGCAAGCCCTATGGTGATAGTACCAAAAAAAGATGGCAGGTGGAGGGTGTGTGTGGATTACAAACCTTTGAATGCTGTGACTAAAAGGAACCATTATGATTTGCCTCATTGGGATGATATGTTGGATAGGGTGGCTGGTCAGGAGATGTACAGCCTATGTGTGATGGGTATTCTGGCTATTTTCAGATCGGTATTGCTCTAGAAGACTAGGAGAAGACCACTTTTATTACTCCTTGGGGTTGCTTCAGATATAGAAGGATGTGCTTTGGTCTTACAAATCTCCATCACATTATCAAGAGAACTTAGATGAGGTATTGGCACCGTTCCTTGATAAGTTTTGCAAAGTATTTATTGATGACAAATGTGTTTACAGTGACCGTAAGGATCATATTGAAAAGATGGATCAAGTATTTCATAGGTTGGATGAGAGTGGTGGACAGCTCAATCCAAAAAAATATTACTTAGCAAGGCCAAGCCTCAAGATGTTGGGACATGCTTCTGAAAGTGGTATCGAACCGGATCCAAGTAAAATCAAGGCATTGGTCATGCTTGCTTCTCCAACAAGTACTAAACAGTTAATACTTTCTTGCAATACTTATCTCGGTTCATTCATATGCTGTCCCAAGTGTTGTATTATCACACTCCTATTCTCTAATTCCAACCTGTTCTGACAGATCACGGGAGTAGCACCCTGATTTCTCCTCCCAGCCTATTCTGCCAAGACTTCCAAGCAAGAGAGAGATCTGCATTCAAAATCACGCAAAAAAACCATCCTTCTCTTCTCTCACTAGCCTTAGCAGACCCCAAATCCCTATATAGATCTAGATGCCACATGTCATCCAATAGGGCCTTCCTAATGCAACATTTCACCCCTCTCTTGGGATGCATTTAATTCCTTGCCCCTAGGCACAATCTTTGCACTAGGCCCTTGGTCTCAGATCTATCTAGTCTGGTGCTATCAGCCCTCACCTAGGACCTTGACATTAAATCCCTCCCGATCATTTACATAAAGCGCAAACACATATATTACAAAGATAGATCCTATAAGGAAAATGTCGACTGATTCTTCCGAGGTCATGCTACCTCGGCTAGAGCGTAACATTCCTTCCCTCTTCAGACATCAGCGTCCTCGATGATAAAGTCTGGGAACACTCTCCGCAACTGATATACGGATTCCCAGGTAGCTTCGGATAGAGGCTGACCATGCCATGCAACCAACACCGTGGGTATCTTCCGATTTCGTATTTGCATTGTTCCTCGGTCCAGGATTCTTGTTGGTTTGCGCCTTGCAATATCCTCTATCTCCTGAAACAAAACCACACCTTCAATTAGTGAGTCACCAGTATGTAAAAATTTCTTTAAACGTGAAACATGAAAAACCGGGTGCACCTTACACCCCTGTGGCAATTCTAATTTATAGGCTACACTGCCTATTCTCTTTAGAATTAACCACGGCCCACAGTATCGAGGTGATAACTTAGCACACTGTCCTGAAGTCAACGACTTCGAGTGCGAAGGAATTCTGAGAAAAACTTTTTCTCCTTCTTCAAATACTCTTATAGACCGATTTTCATCCGCATACACCTTGGCTCTATCCATAGCCTGGCGGATGTTAGCTCTCGCAAGTGCTAGCATCTCCCGCATCTGAACTACAAAGTTCGCGGCACTAGGCACTTTCTGAGGTACTCCAACTATAGTTGGATTGGCTGCCCTATAACCATAGTTCAGCTCAAACGAACTGAACCCAGTAGATGAATGTTTCCTATCATTGTAGGCAAACTCCAACAATGGCAACCACTTGTCCCATGTATGTTGCCTCAATGACACATATGCCCTCAGCATATCCTCTAAAGTCTGGTTGACTCTCTCCGTCTGACCATCCGTCTCAGGATGATCCCCACTACTCATTCCCAACTCAGTCCTTAGTGTCTCAAATACCGCTGTCCAAAAGTGACCGGTAAACCTGACATCTCTGTCTGACACTATGGATCTAGGCAATCCATGCAGACGAAATATATGTCTAATAAACAAATCCGCTACTTGCGGGGCACTAATAGACTCTCTAGTCGGAATGAAGTGAGCCATCTTGGTTAGACGATCAACCACCACAAGGATAGAATTATACCCTCCTTGTGTTGCAGGTAGTCCTACAATAAAATCCATGGAAATGCTCTCCCACTTACTTACTGGTATTTCCAAGGGCTGTAAAAGTCCGGGTGGCTTCACCCGCTCGGCCTTACTTACCTGACACGAGAAACACCGTGTCACATATTCATGAATATGCTTTTTCATCTTTGGCCAAAAGAAATCTCGCTTCACGAGATCATATGTCTTCTCGACTCCTGGATGTCCCGCACACGGGCTATCATGGCATTGTCGAATGACTCTCTGCTTGAGATCATTCTGACCAGGTACTACAACCTTGCCATTTCTAACTAGCATACCATCCCTTATGGTATATCTTGCATAAGTTTGGCCTTTTCTGGATGCCAGGTCATCCTTTTCACTTTCCCCGGGTTTTAACACATGAGCCTTAGGCCATAAGCTCTGGACAAACTCGTCCACCTTCTGAGTTTCTCTGATCTCGGTCATTAGAGCACTCTCTAATACCGTGAAACTCAGGTTGTGCATAATGCGAGACAACGCATCAGCTACCTTATTGTCTTTTCCTCTTCGGTACCGAATCGTTAGATTAAACTCCTGCATGAGCTCTGCCCACCTAGCTTGGCGGCCCCTCAAGTCAGGCTGTTTACAGAAATGTTTCAGAGTATCGTGATCCACATCCACATAAAACTCTGAACCATACAGATAATGCCTCCACGTTTTCAAAGCATGGATAACAGCATACAACTCCAATTCATGAGTTGGCCAATTCCTTTGAGAGGGAGAAAGCTTCTTGCTTTCAAAGGCTACTGGCCTTCCCTCTTGAAGGAGGACTGCTCCTACCACAATGCCACTTGCATCGGTTTCTAGGAATAACAGTTTTTGGGGATCAACTATTTTTAACACCGGTCCTGAGACCACAGCTTGTTTTATGGTGTTAAAACTTTCCTGTTGATTCTGTCCCCAAATAAAAGGTACTTTATCTGAGGTCAGATCAGTCAATGGCGATACTATTTCGGAATATCCTTTGATATGTCTTCTATAAAACTGGACAAATCCCAAGAATGATCGCAACGCGGTCAGACTCTGAGGGATTGGCCAAGTTAGTATCGCAGCTACTTTCTTCGGATCCATTTCTACTCCCTGTGGAGTAATTATGAACCCTAAGTACTCAAGCCTATAACCATACACAGTATAGTTTTCTTTTTATTCACGTAAAGACTGGCTTTCCTCAAAGTACTGAACACTATCCTTAAGTGTTCACAATGCTCAGTAACACTTTTACTGAATATCAAGATATCGTCAATGAAATGTACTACGAACTTTCTGATATACGGACGTAGTAAATCGTTCATAAGCATGACGAAGGTCGCTGGAGCATTGGTAAGTCCGAAGGGCATTACCAAAAACTCATAATGACCAAACCTGCTTCTAAAAGCGGTTTTATGCACATCCTCGGCTCTAATCCGGATCTGGTGATAGCCGCACTTAAGATCTATCTTGCTGAAAATCACGGCTCCATGTAATGCATCTAGCAAATCATCAATCCGAGCCATCGGATACCTGTGCTTAACAGTGATATTATTTAATGCTCTGTAATCTATACAGAGGCGAAACGTATCATCCTTTTTCCTCTTTAATATCACTGGTGAAGCAAAAGGTGAGAAACTTGGTTGAATCTGCCCCAACTTGAGGTATTCTTCCAGTTGCCTACGCACCTCCGCTTCTTCAGTAAAACTCATTCTATAGGGAGGTCTATTTACAGGTTCTGCCCCCGGGATCAGTTCAATCTTATGCTAAACTTTCCGCTCTGGAGGTACCCCATAAGGTAGTTCATCCCTAAAACATTCAGAGAACTCCTCTGTTATAAGATTAGCCAGCTTGGCCATCTCATCACTTTGCGTAACATCAGTGCTAGCCGAAGACTCATCCATTGACTCTACCGATGCTGTGCAAAGGTATAAAAACTCTACTTGAGTCTTTCTGATTTCCACCACGGAAACCAACGGTCCCTGAGGTATATCTTTTTCACCTCGCAAGACATAAAGCACATCATTCATCTTGAATTGATATACGTGCTTTTTCCAATCAATGGCTGGATTCTTCCTAGAATGCCACGCCATTCCCAGGGCTATATCCGCATGAGCAAGCTTGGTTATTTCAAAATCAAGCTTCTCAGCATAGTCCTGAATCCGAAGCTCTAACTGGGTAACCCTTTGGTCCCATACTTCAGTTGAACTTCCATCAGCCATCCTGACTGTATACGCATAGTCAGATGGACTTGTCTTCAGTTTCAGCCTCTTCACGAGCTTGGAGTTAATCACATTGTGAGTTGACGCTGAGTCAAACAACACAATGACATCATGACTGGCCACTTGCCCCTTCATTTTAATTAACTCCGTATCATTGAAGGCTGTATACCCCGTTGCTGCGGGCTTAGATAGGATGTTATCAGGTGCACTTGTCACTAACTTAGTAACAGACACACAGAACAAACAAGGTGCTAACCTCTGAGAAGATCCCGCTAACTGAATCTGCATCTCTTTCGCTCTGGGACTTCCCTGCATCTCCACGTCGCACTCTGAGATCACCATCTCAGCCATCCGACGATCTTTATTACGTGGACAATCTCTCCACTGATGAGGTTGAAGGCAACCAAAGCATAAGCCTTCTCTCCTCGCTTTTTTCCTTTGTTCCGGGTTCAAGGGAGACTTAGACCAAGCCCGGGCTGCCATTGGAGTTACTTTCCTCTTCACTCCAATGGTGGTACTTGGTTTAGGAGTTTCAGCCGGTCTCGCCTGCTTGGCTTGACCACTCGGCTGCGAACCACTCCCTCTACTAGCCCACTTCTTCTTAAACCCAGATTTTTTTGGATACCCATATTGGGTTCCGACCTGTGCAAACCCACTTGGCTTGCTGCCCTTGGCATCCTCGTAGTTCAGGGCTATAGCTATTGCATCATCTAGCGTGTTCGCGTACTTAGCCCGAACTTCCATTTTTATTCGATCATTCAATCCAAATATGAAATCTTTCACTTGGATTGATTGAGGCAGGGGTTCGTCAACCTTCATTACACTCTCTCGAAACTTATCAGTGTATTCTGCCACTGATAAATTTCTCTGACGAAGGTTCCTATATTGATCCCAAGCTCGGGATGCCTCGTCAGGAGGTAAGAAGTGTTTCCTGAACTCTCTTTTAAACCCCTCCCAGGTAGTGGATGCTATGCCATCTTTTTGTTGTTTAATCCACCACCGATTCGCAGCCTCACTTAACATATGGGTGGCCTCGCGGATCTTTTTGATGTCATTTCTGATCTCACAAATGGCGAACGCCTCGTCCCATTTGTGTAACCAGGTCTCAATGACATCGGAGCTACGGTCGTTCATCCGACCAGAATACTTTTCCGGTCTGTAATTGGCAATATTTGGCACTTTAGCCTTCCTAGGCTCGGCCGTATGGACACTAGACTCCAGTTCCATTATTGGAGCCTTTCCCTTCTCTTCTCGAGAAGGTCTGGCAGACATACTCTGTAGCACTCTCCTAAGTTCAGATTGCCCTGCGTTGGCTTGTAATTGCTGCGCTAACAACTGTTGCAAGGCATCCTCCAGCAATGCAATCCTGCCAGATAAAGTGTGAGCTACTGGGCGCGATCCTTGCTGGGTCGGCCGGACTCCTGATTCACCAGGGTCCCTCCTGGAAGCCCCTTCTTCTGCTTCCATTTAGTTCAGTAGGTGTTTTGTTTTGGGGCTTTTTTTTTTAAAAAAAAAAATATAATAAAAATAAAAAATAGCCCTAGAACACTGTAATCACAAGCTGACACAATTCAGGGTACTGACACTCTGACACAATTCCCTATACTAGGGAATACCTGCAATCCCAGATTCACACTAACTAGGCATTTGATACATGCATATATCCCAGATCCTGCTTTCCCTATACTAGGGAAATTCCTGCAAGTCAACTCGGACTAATATACACAGGCATAGTCTCAAGCATAATCTGTCCCTGCTACAGCATCAAACCTTCATGCAGACTAATTATGAACAAAACCCTCTTCACGCAAGCGGAGCATCAACAAAAGTAAATCAGGAAAAAAACACAGAATTGACGGAGGTCAAAGAGAGCTCCCTGGTCGATTACTCCCGCTACACGGTTTGATCAACTGGATTTTCACGTATGCAGATATCCTGAAGCCTTTGCAATCTCTGGGTTCCGGTTAGAAACTCGATACCAGCTGATACACAACCAGCAGTGTCGAATCACTTGCAACACTGAACACTGTTCGCCTCACGCCAGCTCTATCAATCAGTCCTCCACCAGCGGGTGGAGCCCAACATTCATGTATGGCACTCCCGAAACACCACACGTGGTCCAGCAAGGGCCTTGTGACTAACCAGTAGGAAGAGTCACTTGGAACCCTCTGCCCTCTCCAACCAAGCGTCAATTGACGAGCGGCAAGGTCCGTGATGAAATATGCCTCCAAACCACCAACCTGTACATCGACAGTTCTGGCCAAGCCCCCGGACGACGTGCATACCAGGTCCTCCACAAGCTCACGCGACCTTCAGATGGATCCCTGCCCACGCGACGGGCCAAGGCTGATGTTACGCTCCGTCGTTCTGCGCCAACCTATCAGCTCGTTCGCGGGTCCACGTGTTGCACGACGTCGTCGCAATCAATGTATCGCTTCGTTCAGGACCCTCCACGTGAGCGCCGCTCCTCACGGACCTCGTCGGCAACGCTGAATTTCCATCGACGCACGTCAGACGTTCTGCAGCCTTCTCGTCGTCACCAGCGCTCCACCTTCTTTTCTTCGTGGACGCTCCCGCTACGTAAACCCGTGTTCGTCCCTTCTCAAATTCCAAGCCTTGCGCTCTGATACCAACTATCACACTCCTATTCTCTAATTCCAACCTGTTCTGATAGATCACGGGAGTAGCACCCTGATTTCTCCTCCCAGCCTATTCTGCCAAGACTTCCAAGCAAGAGAGAGATCTGTATTCAAAATCACGCAAAAAAACCATCCTTCTCTTCTCTCACTAGCCTTAGCAGACCCCAAATCCCTAGATAGATCTAGATGCCACATGTCATCCATATAGGGCCTTCCTAATGCAACATTTCACCCCTCTCTTGGGATGCATTTAATTCCTTGCCCCTAGGCACAATCTTTGCACTAGGCCCTTGGTCTCAGATCTATCTAGTCTGGTGCTATCAGCCCTCACCTAGGACCTTGACATTAAATCCCTCCCGATCATTTACATAAAGCGCAAACACATATATTACAAAGATAGATCCTATAAGGGAAATGTCGACTGATTCTTCCGAGGTCATGCTACCTCGGCTAGAGCGTAACATGTATCCCCTTCAACAGGTGGTGAAGCATGAGCCTTTGAGATGGACTAGTGAATGTGAGGAAGTGATTGATGCAGTGAAGGAGATGCTTGAGCCTTGGTCATGTATCAAGTGTAAAAGCTCCTAACTTTTCCAAATGCATGTAGGAGGTTCCACTCATATTTGATATCCCACACTTTTGTGGTACTCACTAGCTGTACATTGCTTCCTCAGTTGTTGAATAGCTCGAATCTTTTGAAATGCATGATTTAATGGGTGGCTGAGCTGCAAGAATACTCTTTCACTTTTTTGGTTGAGCAATCTACAAGGGCTTCACTGGCTGATTCGCGTACTTATAAAGAGTCTCCCATTCTTGTGAAGGAAGCAGAAGGGCTTGCTGACACGAAGGATGAAAGGGTTTCTGAGAATGCTTTTGTGTTATATTTTGATGGCTCATTTAAGAAGGGCTTGAATCAAGCCTCAGGTGGCATTGTGGTGTATGATCCAGGAGGGAAGGAAGTTCACAGGAAGGGATTTCAGCTTGAGGCAAAGAGCAATAATGAGGCTGAATATTCAGTAGTACATGAAGGGCTGAAGGTTTGTATAAGTTTGGGTATTAAAAGGCTTTCAATCAAGGGGGATGCTTTGTTGGTTGTCAATCTGTTTTTGGGAGTTTGGAAGACTAAACACTTGCATTTGAAGAATTGGGTAAATAATATCAAAAGGTTGCTGAAACAATTTGAAGCTTGGACACTACAGCATGTAGAAAGAGCTCGAAATGCATCAGCCCATGAAGTTGCCCAGGGGGTAAATGATACTCAGGTTTGTGCAGTAAATGTACAAGGAACCATTATATAAAGGAAGAGAAAGCTTGGCCAATGAGGAGAGTTTTTTGTTAACAGGTAAAATCCTGCACGTGTTCCAAAGAAAAGGGGATATAGGTTTGTGAAAGCATGTCAACGGTATAGTATGATTGATTATTTGATGTATATGAGAGGAAATGATTTGATTTTCAAAAGGATTCCATGGCATGAAGAGATTCAACACATACTAGAGGCTAATCATGAAGGAATATGTGGCAGACACTTTGCCTTAAGATTATGCTCAGGAACATTTTAACTGAGATATATGTATGGCCTTCTTTGCAAAGGGATATTCATCATTGTTGCAAGTCTTGTTTCCAATGTTAACAAATGGGTAAGAGAATTTAACATCCTGAACTAAGGAATGTGATGATTGTTTTTAATATTTTTGAGAAGTGGGGAATTGATGCTATCGGTCCAATGCCTATGACTGCACGAGACAATTGCTACCTATTTACTGCTGTGGATTATTTATCTGGTTGGGCTGAAGCAAGAGTGGTAGGGGATGTAAATACTAAATCCGTTTGTAAGTTATTGTATGAGGATATCTGCTGTGGCTATGGATTTCCTTTGGAATCGGTGTTTGACAGAGGGCCTGGCTTCAAGACTCAACTCATGGACTTGCTTTGTGACAAATTAAAAATGAAGCACAGGTATGCCACTTCTCATTATCCTCAGTGCAATGCAATGAATGAGCATTTCAATCGTGAGGTCTCAAATATAATAGGCAAAATGATGAGGTCGCATGGGAAGAGTTGGGATCTTGCTTTGCTTGGTGCTCTATGGGCTTGCAAAATGGTTGTGAAAGAAGGCACTCAACTCTCCCCTTTTCATTTAGTATTTGGGAAAGAGGCTTTGATACCTATAGATGTTGATATTCCAGCTTTGCAGATGTTAATTAGAACGGATGGGAGATTTTGGCTAGCATTTTCTCTTGGTACATTTGGAGAGCCAGATGCACAGAGGCCTTGGATGGCACCCAGATACACCCATCACAAGTGTTCACGGGTATTTGGAGTGACACAATTCACACTTTGATAGCCATATGGGCTAACATGCAGGGCCCTTCATGGGCAGCCTCTTCTAGGAGGACTGTATTTCTTGGAGTTTGGAGGGGTTCTCCCTTTTTCTCCAAGGTTGCTACCGGATTGAGATGGCACTATCAGCCCCAATCCTTTCTTTTTGGCTCTTGAGCTTTTCATGCATTGCATGGTGTATCCCGTATTCCCGTATGGAGCTTGCTCTAACGGTTTTCTTTAATACTTAATAGAAGTCTCTTTTATGGAAAAAAAAAAATTTCAGCCTTGAAGATAGGCTGCTGGATTTACTGGAGGCTCAAATGTTTAATGGACAGGATGAAAGCAATTGAGCACTATGCCTTAACTCAGGAAAGGAACCAGTTGAGAGCTAGTTTGAAATTCAAAGATAAGAAAATTAACGAAGGGGACTTGGTCCTTCATTATAACAGCAAGCTTGATCGTGCTTTTTAGAAAGAGGTTTGTGACTAAGTGGGAGGGTCCTTTTTGTGTAGTGAAGATGGATCATATCAGTTGGCAGACTTGGATGGCAGCCAACTTATGAAGAAATAATCTGTGAGGATAATGCAAGTGAGCACATGTGGACTTGCTATGAAGATGAAGGACAAAGCTGAGAGTCTGGTTGATGAAGATATATCAGATGAATTGCATCATATGTCCTGGAACTGCAAGACATGAATGTCTGCAGCCTGTGGGTGGGCAAAATATGATAGGTTGAAAAATGTATAAAGTTTTTGTGCACTGCATGTACATAAGGGTAGGCGCTTAGGTTTGCATAGCTAGCTAGTTTGGGGGCTTTTGGATTTAGATGGAGCTCTTCTGCAAGTTACCATGAACTTACGTAAATATTTCAAGTTATTAAAGTGTGTTTTGCAGGGACCCCAATGGGTGATGATAAGATGCAGAGTGGGTGCCAGGCATCCAGAGCACATGATATCCAATGTGTTACGGTGTTGGTTATAATGACATATGTCCGTCATTGTAGTCCTTTGCCAAGTGTTCATATTGTCATTAGCGGTGTTCCGTATTGTGGTGCATTCAAGTACGGGGGCTGATTTATGTGTGGTTATGTTTGGGCATGCATGTAGGGTGGTGCCTAAGGTTGGGATTTGTGGATTAATTGCCTTGGTCTAAGTTTTGGGGGAAGGGAAAGGTAAATTCCATGTGGTGATGTGGCCGAAAATTTTGGAAGGTTAGCATGTGCATGCAAGGTGGCTACGTGATGAAGAATTTCACGCTTCTAGAGAGACAGCTGGCACGAATCACGTGGAGCTGGCAATGGTACGTGGTGATGAGATTGAAGGAGAGTTCCAGACTTTGGATTGAAGAAGGAAAGGAGAGCATTTGCTAGATCGTTCCAGGGAGAGATCGTTTCAGACAAGGATTGTGGAAGAGGAGCAATCGACTGGGTGAGGTGTGGGTTGTACGTACGTAGGAACTCTAGGGCTGAAGGTAGAGGGGGCCGTTTTGGATTTGGGAAAACTTTTGTGTTAGCTGGCCTTTTGTCAACCTGCTGCATTGAAGGTTGGTGGGTGTAAGCGCTAGCCTTTGGAGGCTTAGATGACGGTGTTGAGGGTGCTGCAGGAACTGTACACTGGCTGGAGTAAGGTCTTGATTGAAGAGCCAGGCTACTTGGTTGGTGACGCAACTAGCGACTGGAGAAGCTTGCAGGGCTCATGCAAACACAAGTCAAGGCCCCTTGCTGGTCGAGAATTCTGATAGAGGGATTTGTTTCCCATTGCTCTATGCTTTTTGGCCACGAGCTGCTCGAAGAGGATCTGGTTTCGGAGGTGGTTGGCGAGCTGATGTATGGGCAGATCACTTTTGATTTTACGGACTCTTACCAGTGTGATGGTAGTGGAGAAGATGTCTTTCTGCTGGTTTACATTAGCTCGAGAATAAGCTTCGTTTGATGCTTCAGAATGGTTAGGCATTCACATGCGCTGCTCAAACATGGCTCTTGGCTGTGAGCTGTTTTGGAGAGCTATTACAGGCGAGGAGATAGACAATTGTTGCTATCAGAGAGATGCAGTTGTGTTTTTCTAGTCAACCTTTGTGTGAGATTTCCTTGAGTCCTCGTGCTCTGGATACCTGTGCATATGCTCCTACTACATGAGCACCACTCTATGCTGTTGAGCCCGTTGGTGTCCCGGATACATCTTCAACTGTGAATTGGTAATTGAATGCTTTTTAGGCTTTTCTCTTTTTTTTGCTTATCACTGCCACCTCGGTAGTATGGCTACTTATTAACTTCTCTAACTCCCTCAATATCTGCGCATGGTAAGATGGTAGCTCAGGCATAGAGGGCTTAAGGAGTTGGTGAATATGGGGCAGCGATCAGATGTCGCTCAGCCTTGAAAATATTGTGTTGGTGTGCTGCTCACTCCTTGAAAAAACGATTGAAAGTACGTATGGCGCGGTCAAAAACATATATCTCGGGTTGGACCTGCCCTAGTGCGTGTTGATTTAGAGACTGCAATGAAGGAGAGAAGGGGTAGATTGGAGGAGGGAGACATAGGAAGAGGGAGAAGGAGAGAGAAGTGAGGAAAGGGGAAAGAGGGAGAGGAAGAGAGAGATTGGGAGAGAAGGGAGAAGGAAAGAGAGAGGTTGGGAGATTGAGAGTGTAGGCAGCACATAGGAGGAAGGAGGTGGGAATAGATAGGATTAGATGTCACATCAAAAAGTGAGTACAAAGGGTGGGGAGGTGGACTTATTTAGTCTCCCTCCACACACAGTCCTTTTTGCCCTCTTTAGGCCTGAACATCCCCTAGAGGAATTAGCCTATCCATCGCTAACTTGGCCCAATCTTGGCCTTCATTACATCCATCCCTCCTCAAAAACTATTTGTCCTCAAAATTGCACGTGATGGTTAGGCACCAAGGCCCCCTGCTGTAAAAAGGACATACTTTATCCTGCATGCCACTGGGGTCAAAAGGAAATGTGATATATTCCTTTGCCTTGGGTGCTGTGGCACCTCCAGGGCCATGTGGCTGGTAATCCATCCTGGCAAGATCATCATTCATAATCACAAGAGTTCCAGCTGTCCCCATGGGTTTTATTCTGCACGATGCATTGTGTTTTGCTGTCCACTTTCGTCCACATGGGAAGCATTGCTTGCTTTTCCATATACCCAACATCTTAGCTTCAATGAGCTGTCTTTGCATTGCATCTCTAGATATTTTGTCCTTATTGTTGGGATATCTTAAGGTGTATGCCTCAGGCACACCTTGGTTTCTATGTGTGAGTGCTAGAGGCACAGTTAGGTGCCCACAAGCATAGTTAGGTGATGGAGAGCCACATAGGATGATTGAGAGAATCTAGGAGCAGATTGAGGAGATGATTGAGGAGCTCTGAAGTCATCAGTGATGTCAGTGAGCATGTATGAGGTGCCTACTTAAGGACCTCACTCTTCTTCATTCCATAATGCAAGTACTCTGAGTTTGTGTTCACTCTTTGCTTTCCTTTCAGCTTACCAACATGATATCAGAGCCCTTTGATCCCCCTTGAGCCCATTTCTGCCACATCATCTTCTTCTTCTTTATCTTCTTTTCCCCATTTTCCTCCTTCCCAAAATCTTTGAGAGCTTGGTTCTTTGCCTACAAATGACCATTGCCCAAACCCTCTGAGCTGCAAACTCCTCTAGTATGGGTGAACTTCCAGTTGCAAGCTTTCTGGGAAATTACGACTGTACGTGAAATGCCAGCACTTACACTGATCGACGAAAATCCATGCAATTCCGTCTGTGTACCTGTCCATCTGCAATTCCTTTCAGCCCGTGTTGGAGGACACTGAGGGCAAGCTGCTGCTGAAATCTGAGCAGCAATGGCTGCATATTCAAGGAGAAATCAGTAAAAAACCAGTCGACTTTGAAGGAGCAAGCTATGGCGACCTGACGCGTTTTTGCGCCTCTTCTTCCCAGAGGATCTTCTGTGGTATATCAGCTCTCTTTTGCCTTAAAAACCCCCTTTTCCTTTGCTCTGAAGAGTAAGCTACAAGCCCTCCAAGTTCAGCCTTTTGGTTTTGACAGTTTTGACAAGTTTTTGAAGATGATGCTACATAAGATGCTATTCTAGCATTTCTGGTTTTTTGAAACTTTCAATAACATCAGTACAAGTGTGGCTTTAGTTTTTCTTTGAATTGCTAGACCTGGTTTTGATTGGAAAGTATTCATTTTAGCCACCTCTATGAAGCATGTAAGAAGAAGCATCATTGATTGAATATTGGTCACTAGACTTTGCTACATCAAGTGCTTATATTTTGGAAGCCTTTCAATTATTTTTTGCCTTGTAAGAGAGAAAGACACTGCCCAATATCTGGGTTAGACCCTCTCATGGCTACCCTATTGAATCTAGAGAAGTTCAATGGAAAGGGCTTCCACACATGGCAGATGAAGGTGAAATTTGCATTGATGAGGGAGAACCTCTGGGGACTTGTCAAACCGACTTTAACCGCTTCTTCTACAGCCTCCAATGCTGGAGAATCCTCAACTCCGACACGCCCAGCAAGGGATCCCGCTAGAGAGGAGAAAGCATATGGTATCATTGCTCTTGCTTTAGGAGATGATTATATTCACCACATCTGTGACTTAGAGTCTCCTTCAGAAGCTTGGCAGAAGCTTGACATGATTTTTGGTGCTAGCTCTTACATTAAATTATCACTTAAAATCTCTTTCTTTGAATTGAAGATGGCTAGTGGTACTACTTTGGTAGCTCATGTCAACTATATGCGGAGTCTTATGACTCAACTAGCTTCTATTAACTCTCCTATTACTCCAGATGATGCTATGGCAGTGTTACTTAAGAGTATGCCTGAAGATTATGATCACATAGTTACCACTTTGAAAAATCTTCCTAATCCTAATCTTGAAGGTATTATCTCTGCTCTCCAAGAAGAAGAAAGGCATATGGAGCTCAGGAAAGGCAATGACACTGTTTATGCTGTAAAAGTCCAGAAGGGCAAGTTTACCCCTTGCAATCACTGTGGAAAGACAAATCTCCTTTCAAAGGACTGCTTCAAAATTAATCCATGCAAACACTGTGGCAAGAACAACCATCATGAGAAGTTTTGCAGAGCCAAAGCAAAGACAGAAAATGCAAATCTACTTTCAGTTGATGAGCCTCCACAAGATGAGGCATCCTTTGAAGATTATGCATTTTAAATCATCTCTATGTATGCTCCAGATCTCTCTTTTTATGTCAAGGTACTCAGCCTAGATAGTCCTCCAAAATGAATGAAATAAATTATTGTGTTTTGTGTGTTTTGTAAACACCTCTGGTCACCTTATGATGTAGGCCATGTGTATGTTTTGCTCCATGGTACCTCCTGCAGACATTGTGTGCATGTACATGCAGGGGAGATAACCATTGGAAGATCTTTTTGTATCCCTTTTGTATACCTTACACCCATGGGAACCCTTGCTAGCATGAGAACCTAGCCATAGATTTATCCTTGACCACCATGAGATGGCATGAGAAACTATGAGACTAGATGTATCCTTGACATAGCCTGAGGCATTCCCTTGAGGGGGGGTTTGTTGGGATATCTCAAGGTGTATGCCTCAGGCACACCTTGGTTTCTATGTGTGAGTGCTAGAGGCACAGTTAGGTGCCCACAAGCACAGTTAGGTGGTGGAGAGCCACATAGGATGATTGAGAGAATCTAGGAGCAGATTGAGGAGATGATTGAGGAGCTCTGAAGTCATCAGTGATGTCAGTGAGCATGTATGAGGTGCCTACTTAAGGACCTCACTCTTCTTCATTCCATAATGCAAGTACTCTGAGTTTGTGTTCACTCTTTGCTTTCCTTTCAGCTTACCAACACTTATCAAATGTGAAGAATGGAAAATCATCTTCATTATAGCTGCTGGGTTTGGGCTCAATCTCCAATACTTGGATGCTAGCATGTACGCCTTCTGTATTTCTTCCAAAGATGGCTCAATTTTTGAAACATGGTGCATCTAGCCTTTGAACAGCCAAATAACCTGAGAGAGACAAATCAGGCCTACCAGGAGTCATGTAGGCATGGTCCCATAAATGTCTATGGATACACCAAAGTCCAACCCCCAGACAACAAAATAATCAAACACATTTTTTGAACCTATTTTTGTAGACCAAGGAGGGGGCATTGGATGAAACAACAAAATGCTAGATCCAGTTTGATCTCCATTTGCTTCAGGCTGAAGAGGGTTAGCTGTCCATGTTGTTGTGGTAGTAAGAAGACAACACAAACATGCACGGAGAACAAAGGCTATCAGCCATGTGCAACCCAAAGTGCATGTGCTGACCCATAGTCTTGCGTATGCATGCCATATTGATTGCATCTGAGCATCATTGAGCAAGTCGTCTCTACCATAGTCCTCAAATACAACTAACCAAGATCCAGTCAAGCCTCTCTGAAGAGTACTCCTTTGTTAAAGGAAAGGCATGAGCTTGCATACATTGATATTCAAAATATGCTGCAACCAAATCTGTAACCAAATTACCATTGGCTGGCTGGATGCTTCTGCCCCTTTTCCCACACAACATCAGCAGGTTGCATGTAGCATGAACATAAGACAAGGCCTAGCCATACATTCTCGTGCAATCATTCTGTTCCAATTGGCTCATTCAAGCTCAGCTAGTTCTTTTGCAAAGCTGCCTCTGCTTGAGTTTGCCATACAAGGGACAATTCCCAAAATTGATATCATTGTAGGGTTTCCAATCAGCTGACAAAATGAGGCTCCATATATCCTTGTTGTGAATGGACTGAAATAGTGGCATGCACATAAGGCTGTTTAGTGCATTACCCCTTGAAAAGAATTGCATCGATTGGAGGAGGGAGAGATAGGAAGAGGCAAAAGGAGAGAGAAGTGAGGAAAGGGGAAAGAGGGAGAGGAAGAGAGAGATTGGGAGAGAGGGAGAAGGAAAGAGAGAGAGATAGAGAGAGATTGGGAGAGAGAGTGTAGGCCATTGTTTCTCTTTTCCTTTCCTTGCAGTAGGGTTTTGCCAGACCGGACTTTTAACTATATTTGAATTGGCCTTCTCACCTCGATTTCCACTCAGCCAATCCTACTTTTTTTCCACTAGCCACGAAAACAATGAGATTTTCAAAAGACGATTTGCAGCAACTTAAGAAAAATGTAGAGCTTGAAAGCTGTACCACTTTTATCGCACACATTTATGGGTCTCACCCTTCCAGGTCACAAGCCAGAGGCTGGATGCTCGCGGTACTACCCCCATTGAGATGAGGTTTCTTCCACATCGGAGGCTGTGAGCGCTGTGCTCAAAGCTAGGTACTTGCACCTAGGACATAGAAAGATTTTCTCTGAGTCTTTCATGCTGGGGGCTTTGATCCTGTGGATAAGGACAAGCAAGGGTTTTTGCTTTTCGTCAGATTTCCCGGTCTCCCCCAGGTTTACTATCGCCTATTCCCTGTGATTGGGGAGTACTTGGTATTGACATTGAGATCCCCCCCCCCTCACTAGTTTGCGCTTGATAGCTATAGAGGCGATCAAGTCTAGCTGGGTTTCTAGAGTTAGGGTCCTTTCTGCAGACCTAATTTATCAGGTGATCATATCATGCTTCAATGTCCGGATGGTTCTTTCTTTCAATAGAGAGCAGAGATTGCAGGCAGACAGGACTAGTGCAGAACCTTTGGGCATGTTGCCAGGGATTGCCCTAAAAAGAAGAAGAGGCCCAAAAAGCCTTCCGGTACAGCAGCTCCCCCTGAACCTCGACAAGGGTGTGGTACAGTTCCAACACCTCCTCCTTGACCTCGACAAGGTGGTGGTATAGCTGCTCCACATTAGAGTGCTCTTCCTCGATCGAGTGCTTCTTTGGTGCCACCTCCACCCACTCTAGTGGCACTTGCTACCCCCGATGAGTTCCGATTCGTGTGCAACCTCTACCCTGTTACACTCAAGTTGAGGTAACATGACCTCGGAAGGGTCAGTCGACATTTTTCTTTAAAGGATCAATGTTTGTATTATATTTGTTTGGGCTTCATGTAAATGATAAAAAAGGAATAAAGGTCAAGGTCCTTGGTGTGGGTGACATGGCACTAGACTAGGTGGATCTAAGGCTAAGGGACCTAAATGCATGAAATGTGCCTAGGGGCAATTGGTTTCAATGATATCCCAAGAGAGGGGTAAATGATGCATTAAGGATGGACCCTAGAATGAAGACATGTGGCATACTAGATCCATCTAGGGAATTTTGGGGCTTGGTGGAGATTTAGTAAGCAAGAGCTTGAACGTAGTTTTTTCTGAGCGTGAAAGCTTACGACCACTAAGAATTGACTGAGAGGTGATTCTACATGCCAGCGCCCGTGATTCGATGTAAGCTAGGAGTAAACAAGACTGAGGTTGACATTTGGTATCAGAGCGCAGATTATATCATGAGAGGTTTTGGGTTGGCTAGGCGTATGCTTAAGCTCACGGGCTAAGGAGCAGATAATGGTACGGGCTGTTTGCGTCATCTGGTTCACATTATATCCAGTAGTTTGTCAACATTGGAGTTGCGTGTGAAAGGATGGCAGGATCGCGTACAGTCGCAGGTTTACAACTTGGTTACCTTCAGGACTCCTTGGCATTGCGGGAAGGGACTAGCTGTTGTAATATTGTGATATCGTATATTTCGTCGTTAATTTGAAGGTGTGGAAGACGAAAATAGTGAAGCTGAGAACGTTTGCGTCGTTTAGTTCAGGCCATCGGGTAGTTCATTGGTTTGGATAAGCGTTGATGAACAGCGCATGACGAGAGAGCCACTTACGCGATAACTCAGACTTTCTAGTAACTCTTTTCAAAAGCGAGGTTGCTGGAGTTACGACCACCTGCAGGGAGCTACTGTGCTATCACGAGACTTTCTTGTGATATTTTGCGTGTGATATTATGTTATTTGGAGATCTCGGTGGTGCACGCATTGGTCACGGTGCACAACGAAAATAGCCCGTAAGCAGTTCACGTATGTTGATGGGTGACTCAATCGAGGTATGGTTGCATTAGTCTGTCTGCAAGGTTCGTGTGATGCGATGGACGAATGGTTGGGTTAGCCTATAGAGATACGTGTATTTGCTGTGATCGAATATGAAAAGTTTGGTCATATTAGCCGTGACATTTCGTCTGTGTTTACGAAAGCCGATATGGTCAGCAATAGCCAAATCAACATCACATATATGAATTCGATCAAGGAGTCCCGCTAAGAATGATGGAGTGGTTTTCAAGGTCAAATTAATCTCGTCATGCAGCACAAATATAACCAGGGAGCTCTCTATGCCTTCTAAGCTTTGTTGGAGTATTTGCTTGTTTATATGCCTCCGTGTTTGAGTCAATTTGAATTGCAGGAGTTTTTCCTAGTACAGGGAAAAGTGGTTTTGGTTACAGTGTGATATATGCTTTGTTAGTTGTAAATTTGAAAGTTGGACTTTCGAATTGTAATTACAGTTTCAAGCGGTGTTTATTTTTAATTTTAAAAAAAACACACACACACACACACTCATTGACCTGAGTGGAAGTAGAAGAAGAAGTTTCGAGGATGGATCCCGTAGAGTCGGGAGTCCGACCGACCCTGCAGGTGTCGCGCCCAGCAGGTCATACACTATCTGGCAGAATTGCAATGTTAGAGGATGCCTTACAACAGATTTTAGCGCAGCAGTTACAAACAAATGTAGGGCAGTCTGCTGAGCTCAGGAAAATGGTGCATAGTATGTCTGCCAGACCATCTCATGAGAAGAAAGGTAAATCTCCGATGGAACCAGAGTCTAGTGTTCGTACGGTCGAGCCTAGGAGGGCTAAGGTACCTAATATTGCCAATTATAGGCTAGAAAGGTATTCTAGTTGGATGTTTGACCGTAGTTCTAATATCATTGAGACCTAGTTACACAAATGGGACGAGGCATTCACCATTTGTGAAATCATGAATGATATGAAGAAAATCTGCGAGGCCACCCATATGTTTAATGAGGCAGCGGAAAGGTGGTGGATAAAACAACAGAAAGATGGATTAGCATCCACTACTTGGGAGGGGTTTAAAAAGGAATTTAGAAAACACTTCTTACCTCCTGATGAAGCATCCCGAGCTTGGGATCAGTATCCAAACCTTCGTCAGAGAAATTTATCAGTGGCGGAATACACTGATAAGTTCAGAGAAAGTGTAATGAAGGTTGATGAACCCCTACCTCAGTCAATCTAAGTAAAAGATTTTATCTTTGGATTGAATGATCGGATAAAGATGGAAGTTCGGACTAAGTATGCGAACACGCTAGATGAAGCAATTGCCATAGCCCTGAACTATGAGGATGCAAAAGGGAATATAGAACAAGTGGGTTTGTGTAGGTTGGGACTCAGTATGGGTACCCGAAGAAAACTGGGTTTAAGAAGAAGTGGATTAGCAAAGGGAGTGCCTCACAGCCTAGTGGTCAAGCCAAGCTGGCGAAACCAGTTGAGACTCCTAAATCAAGTACCACCATTGGAATGAAAAGAAAAGTATCACCAATGGCAGCCCGGGCTTGGTCGAAGTCTTCTTTAAACCCAGAGCAAAGGGAAAAAGCGAGGAGAGAAGGCTTGTATTTTGGATGCCTTCAGTCTCATCAGTGGAAAGATTGTCCACGAAACAAAGATCGTCGGATGGCTGAGATGGTGGTTTCAGAATGCGACGTGGAAATGGAGGGAAGTCCCAGAATAGAACAGATGTAGATTCAGCTAGCGGGATCTTCTCAAAGGTCAATACCTGTTTTGTTATGTGTGTCTGTTGCTAAGTTAGTAACTAGTGCACCTGATAATATCGTGTCAAAGCCCGTAGCAACGGGGTATACAGCCTTTAATGATACAGAGTTAATTAAGATGAAAGGGTGATCATGATGTCATTGTGTTGTTTGACTCAGCATCAACGCACAATGTAATTAACTCCAAGCTTGTAAAGAGGCTGAAACTAAAGACTAGCCCATCAGACTATGCATATACAGTCAAGATGGCAGATGGAAGTTCAACTGAAGTATGGGACCAAAGGGTTACCCAGTTTGAGCTTCAAATTTAGGACTATGCTGAGAAGCTTGATTTTGAAATGACTAAGCTTGCTCATGCAGACATAGCCCTGGGTAAGGCTTGACATTCTAGGAAGAATCCAGCCATAGATTGGAAAAAGCACATTTATCAATTCAAGATGAATGATGTGCTGTATGTCTTACGAGGTGAAAAGGATATACCTCAAGGACCGTTGATTTCCGTGATGGAAATTCGAAAAGCTCAAGAAGAGTTTTTGTTTCTTTGTACAGCATCGGTAGAGCCGGTTGATGATTCTTCGGCTAGCACTAATGTTGCCCAAAATGGAGAGATGGCCAAGCTGGCTGATCAAATAACAGAGGAGTTCTCTGATTGTTTTAGGGATGAGTTACCTTATGGGTTACCTCCAGAGCGGAATGTTCAGCATAAGATTGAACTAATCCTCGGGGCAGAACCTATAAATAGACCTCCCTATAGGTGCTAGATGCATTACATGGGGTCGTAATTTTCAGTAAGATAGATCTTAAATGTGGCTACCATTAGATCCGTATTAGAGCCAAGGATGTGCATAAAACCGCTTTTCGAAGCAGGTTTGGACATTATGAGTTTTTGGTAATGCCCTTTGGACTTACCAATGCTCCAGCGACCTTCGTCATGCTTATGAACGATTTACTACGTCCGTATATCGGAAAGATTGTAGTACACTTTATTGACAATATTCTGGTATTCAGTAAAAGCATTACTGAGCATCATGAACACTTAAGAATAGTGTTCATTACTTGGAGGAAAGCCAGTCTTTATGTAAATAAAAAGAAAACTATACTGTGTATGGTAAGACTTGAATATTTAGGATTCATAATTACTCGTGAGGGGGTAGAAATGGATCCAAAGAAATTGGTTGCGATACTGACTTGGCCAATCCCTCAGAGTTTGACTGCTTTTTGCGATCATACTTGGGATTTGTTCAATTTTATCGAAGGCATATTAAAGGATATTCCGAAATAGTATCGCCATTGACTGATCTGACCTCAGATAAAGTACCTTTTATATGGAGACAGAATCAACAGGAAAGTTTTAACACCATAAAACAAGCTGTGGTCTCAGGACCGGTGTTAAAAATAGTTGATCCCTAGAAACCATTTTTTCTTGAAACGGATGCAAGTGGCATTGCGATAGGAGCAGTTCTCCTCCAAGAGGGAAGGCCGGTAGCCTTTGAAAGCAAGAAGCTTTCTCCCTCTCAACGAAATTGGCCAACTCATGAATTAGAGTTGTATGCTGTTGTCCATGCTCTGAAAGCATGGAGACATTACTTGTATGGGTCAGAGTTTTATGTTGATGTTGATCATGATACTCTGAAACATTTTTGTAAACAACCTGACCTGAGAGGCCGCCAAGCTAGGTGGGCAGAACTCATGCAGGAGTTTAACTTGACAATTCGGTACCAAAGAGGGAAGGATAATAAAGTTGCTGATGCGTTGTCACACATTATGCATAATATGAGTTTCACGGTATTAGAGAGTGCTCTAATGACTGAGATTAGAGAGACTCAAAAGGTAGACGAGTTCGTCCAAACCCTTTGGCCTAAGGCTCATGTGTTCAAACCCGGGGAAAAGGATGACCTGGCATCCAGAAAAGGCCAAACTTATGCAAGATATGCCATAAGGGATGGTATGCTGAAAAGAAATGGCAAGGTAGTAGTACCTAATCAGAACAGAGAGTCATTCGACAATGCCATGATAGCCCATGTGCGGGACATCCAGGAGTCGAGAAGACATATGATCTCGTGAAGCGAGATTTCTTTTGGCCAAAGATGAAAAAGCATATTCATGAATATGTGACACGTTGTTTTTCGTGTCAAGTAAGTAAGGCAGAGCGGGTGAAGCCACCCGGACTTTTACAACCTTTGGAAATACCACTAGGTAGGTGGGAGAGCATTTCCATGGACTTTATTGTAGGTCTGCCTACGACACAAGGTGGATATGATTCTGTCCTTGTGGTGGTTGATCGTCTTACCAAGATGGCTCACTTCATTCCAACTAGAGAGTCTGTTAGTGCCCCGCAAGTGGCGGATTTGTTTATTAGACATATATTTCGTTTGCATGGATTACCCAAATCCATAGTGTCAGACAGAGATGTCAAATTTACCGATCATTTTTGGACTGTGGTGTTTGAGACACTAAGGACTGAGTTGGGAATGAGTAGTGGGGATCATCGAGAAACGGATGGTCAAACGGAAAGAATCAACTGTTGGGGTAAAGGATCTATGGCCACCCAAGTACAGTTAAGTAGTTGTTGGGGTAAAGGCTCTATGGCCACCCAAGTACAGTTAAGTACACTTATTTGTTAAGTACACTAAGTACACCGTACTTAGTGTTGTAACCTTATCCCTTTATATAATAGCTTCACTGTGTGCTAGGGGAGGTACACACATACCTTTTATCCCCACACTCCTTGTTTGCTAATCCTGCTTGTGTGTGTGTATGCTCTCACACTCTCCCTTCCACAACTGGTATCAGAGCCCAAACGTGGGTGTGCCCAAACGTGGGTCTTACCAACAGCCAAGGGGCACCGCCAGCCATCGCTAGGCAGCATCGACATCCTGCAAAAACTTGCCCCTTTCCAGCCTCGTCGGTCAGCCATCGCCAGGCCCAGCCATCGCTAGGCTTAGTTCCACGCCGTCAGCCAGCAGCCAACGGCACCTTCAGCTGCTAGCGCTGCGCTAGCAGCCCTTTAATACCGCGGCGCCAACCAGGGCCAGCAGGCCATCGACGCCAACGGCCAGCAGGCCACCGACGCCAGCGACCAGCGGCGCCAGCCAGGGCCAGCAGGCCACCGACACCAGCGGCCAGCAGGCCACCGACGCCAGCGGCCAGCAGGCCACACCAGCAACCAACGGCGCCAGCCAGCGACGCCATCGGCTCACCAGCAGCCACCGGCGTGTTGGATGATGAAGGTTTTGTGACCAGCTTTGGTCATGGTTTCTGGAAGGTCACCAAAGGTGCCCTGGTTGTTGCCAGAGGCTCTAAGGTAGACACAATGTATACTCTTCATGCTAAAGTATGTAATCATGCTGATATTCATGCCACCGAGCTGCCGAATATTTATATGTGGCATAGCCGGATGGGACATATGAGCATAAGTGGAATGGAGCAATTGGCTCGCCTTGGCTACTTACCGTCTCTTAAATTTTCTGATTTAAAGTTTTGTGAGCACTGCATATATGGTAGACAGTTACAGTGTCCTCATAAAAGGAGATTAGGACATAAAGATGCTCAACTTGAGCTTGTGCATACAGATGTGTGTGAGATGCCTAGTCCTTCACTTGGAGGTGCACGGTACTTTGTCACATTTATAGATGATTCCACAAGGAAGGTGTGGTTGTATCCTCTTCGATTGAAGAGTGATGTCTTTCCAGTGTTCCAGAAATGGCTTGCTATGGTTGAGAACCAAACAGGCAGAACACTGAAGGCTTTGCGGTCAGATAACGGTGGGGAGTATATGTCTAATGCATTCAATGCATTTTGTGATGCTAGAGGTATTAAAAGAGAACTCACTGCTGCCTACAGTCCAGCGCAAAATGGCACTGCAGAGCGTATGAATAGAACCATACAGGAAAAGTCTCGCTCTATGATGTCACATGCTGCTTTACCTCATGGATTTTGGGCTGAAGCTGTAAAAACAGTAGTACACCTCATCAATAGGTCACCAAATAAAAGACTAGATGGCAGAGTGCCAGAGGAGCTTTGGACAGGAAACCTCCTTCCTATAAGCACTTAGGGTCTTTGGCTGCACTGCGTACGTGCATATACACAGAGAAATTCGCAGCAAGCTTGATCCTAAGTCTCTTAAATGCATTTTTCTTGGATATGGTGACAGTGGTGAGATGGGTTACCGCCTATGGGATCCTGTGAATAAGAAGCTAATACGCAGTAATGATGTCTTATTTGATGAGTCATGTATGTTTAAGACAACAGATAAACCTTCTGATGCTTCAGAGGTTGACATTGATGAATCGAGACATCCTGTACAGTTCAGGCAGGCTGCAAATCAGCCACAACAGCAGCGTAATCAGCCAATGCATGATGCTGCAGCAGGTCCAAATGGACAGCCCGCAGTGGCGGAAGATGTACTACGGGACATGCCACCTTTGGAAGACCTCCCAGGCATAATTCTGCAGCCTGATCTACTAGAACAGCAACCTGTTTTAGGTGAGCAGCAAGTTGGACAGCAAGACCAATGGGTCCGAAGGTCCACTAGACAAATGAAACCGCGAGACAGATTAGTTCCAGGAGCAGATTTTATTATGCTTACAGATTGTGGAGAACCTTCCTGTTACAAGGAAGCCGTGCAAATGCATGACAAAAGGCTATGGGAACTAGCCATGAAGTCTGAAATGGACAGTCTCCATAAAAATGGTACTTGGGAATTGGTGCAGTTGCCTAAGGGCATGAAAGTACTGCCATGCAAGTGGGTGTATAGATTGAAAGTCACACCTGGAGCTAAGCCAAGGTATAAAGCCAGGTTGGTTGCCAAGGGCTTTAAGCAGGAGTATGGTGTTGATTTTGATGAGATCTTTTCTCCAGTGGTTAAGATGACCACACTCAGGATTGTACTTGCTTTGGTTGCATGTGAGAATTTGGAATTATGCCAAATGGATGTGAAGACAGCCTTTCTTCACGGTGATCTTCATGAGGAGATCTACATGCAGCAGCCAGAAGGATTTGCAGTCAAGGGCAAGGAGTCACTTGTATGCAAGCTTAAAAAGAGCCTTTACGGGCTGAAACAGGCACCAAGGGAATGGTATAAGAAATTTGATACCTTCATGAAGTCCCAAGGCTTCAGGAGAAGTGATGACGATTACTGCTTATATACCAAAAGGGCTGCAAATGGCAGATTAATCATTCTCATTTTATATGTGGATGACATGCTTATTGCTGGTACAGCTCGTAAGGAGCTTGATGACCTTAAGAAAAGACTGCATGAGGCCTTTAACATGAAGGACCTTGGTGATGCAAATCACATACTGGGAATGCGGATACGGAGAGACAGGGGACAGCGTTTGTTGTATCTGTCTCAGACCGAATATATTGGCAAAGTATTGCACAGGTTTCATATGGAAGGGGGGAAAACCCTTAGTTCTCCATTGCCTCCGTATGTGAAACTCAGTGCAATGGACAGCCCACACTCAGATGCTGATAGGGCTGAAATGGCCAAGATTCCGTATGCTTCAGCTTGTGGCAGTCTCATGTATGCCATGGTTGCTACCAGACCTGATATTGCGTTTGCAGTGGGAGTAGTTAGCAGGTATATGGCAAATCCAGGCAAGAAGCATTGGAATGCAGTGAAAGGTATCATGAGATACCTGAAGGGCACACAGGAGTTGTGCATATGCTTTGGCAAGCGAGATGCAAAGGTGCATGGTTATGTGGATTCAGATTTTGCTGGTCATCCCGATAACTGGAAATCTACTACCGGTTATGTTTATACATTCACTGGAGGTGCAGTGTCATGGATGTCAAGGATGCAGCAGTGCATAGCCTTGTCTACTACGGAAGCTGAATATATTGCAGCCACAGAGGCATGCAAAGAGGCCTTATGGTTATCTCAGCTAGTAGGAGATTTGGGCATTACGGGTGATATTCCATTGTTGCATTGTGACAGTCAGAGTGCTATTCAGTTGGCACACAATCTTGTCTTTCATGCAAAGACAAAGCACATTGATGTGAAGTATCACTTCATCAGGGAAGTGATAGATGATAAGCTGATTCAGCTTGTCAAGATTCACACAGATGATAATCCAGCAGATCTATTGACAAAAGGCTTGCCTGCAGAGCGGTTTGCACATTGCCGACAGTTGATGGGTATAGGTTGAGCCTCATTTATTTTTACTTGAGGGCATATTGCCTTTAAGTGGGAGGTATGGCGAGTTGGGTGAGCATGAATGGGTCCTCCCTGGCATCCTCTTCTAGGAGGGATACATTCCTTATGGAATGGATGGGCCCCCCCTTTTTTTCAGAGACTACAGTAGGGTTGAGGTGGCATTTTCAGCCTCAACCTTGGTTTCTTTCCTGCTCATTCTGAGTATTTTTTTGCTCTTCTAGAGTGTTTTTTATCCTCATACCCAGCATGATGTATTTCCGCTTCGGGCTTGCTCACACGGGTTTCTTTCATACTTAATAGAAGTATTTTTCATGATTTAAAAAAAAAAGATTCTCACTAAAACAGTACAGTAAATTAGTCCAATGGACAGCTACGGATGCAAAAATACCTTGGGGAAGGTGTATCAATGTTGAAAAGACATCTAAATGCAAAATGAGAACCAGCTCACATGATCTGGAAGTGGAGAAGGGAAGGTGGGGAAGACCTAGGGTTCCAAGAGAAGAAAGAATATGTAAAATCTGCCCTACACGGAGGTGGAAAAGGAGCAGCAGTACTCCTAAGATGCAGTGCCTATGCTCACATCAGATAAAGATATGATGACAACAGAGGCAACTGAAAATTCTGTTAGAGCAGCCAGTTACAAAGCTAGGGAGTTATCTAAAATTAGTTTTGGAAAGCCACAATAAGATACTTGGGCTAGCACACACGCTAGCACATCAAGTACTAACCAGTAAATCTATAATATTTCGTTTCACCGGATGTAAAAGATCACTATGCTCCAGTCCCATAGATCGTGAAGGTCTTAAGAGGACTTTAATACAACCATATCCTCTCTCTCTCTCTATATATATATATATGGGGTGTTTTGATCATGATGTACTTCAGCTTTTGATTTCGTAGGATTTTTGGTCTTTCGTAGACATTACTTAACCTCTGTGGTATGTGTGGTAAAGATGTTGGATGGTATTTTGTTTTGAAATAACTACTTTGTCTGTATGGCCTCCACCTACTTGATGCTGTCCTTTTTGTTTGGCTGCTTCTTATATTAAAAGCCTACTGATTTCATAGTTTGAATTTCCATGGACAGTTTATAAAGGCAAGAAAGGCTGTCGTTAGTAATGCTTCAATCTGGGACACAATGAATCTGCTCCCTCAAGCTGCAGTTCCTCCGGAGTATACTGAAACGGCCAATAAAACGCCCCAGTGCGATTCATTCATGCATCTCCATCTTGGCATTGATGCTGAGGTACACCATTTTGCTTCAAACAGAATAGCCAAGTCCATCATCATTTTTGAAACTTAATTTGTAACATTTAGGTGGAAAACTTCTGATTACTGTAATGCTACATAGGATTTGCCTTCGAACCTGGGAATACATCACATAGTAGTAAATGACTGGTCAAGTGGAGTCGATGCACCTCAAAATGTTGTTCTTATATCTGTGCCAAGTGTTCTGAGTCCTGATATGGCACCCAGAGGGAAGCATGTACTCCATGCTTATACTCCTGGAACAGAGCCTTATCATCTCTGGGCAGGTCTTGATCGATGCAGTGAAAAATATAAGTGCCTCAAGGCTGAACGTTCAGAGGTTGGAAACTTTCATCATTTTTCACTCTCACTAGCTCTTGCATGTTATTTTATAAATCTGGCAGCGTTGAGAGATGTACATGTCAAATTGCTTTATATGTGACTCTGACATTGTAAGTCCATGAAGGTGATGTGGAAAGCTGTGGAGCGTGCTCTCGGGCCTGGATTTTCCCGAGATAAATGTGAGATAAATCTTGTGGGTACACCCTTGACACATGAAAGGTTTCTTCGCCGGAATCAGGGCACCTATGGTCCAGCCATTCAAGCAGGGAAGGGCATTTTCCCTGGGCCTGGAACCCCTATCCCTCGGCTTTTCTGCTGTGGAGATTCCACCTTCCCGGGGATAGGCATACCTGCAGTGGCAGCGAGTGGATTTGTTGCAGCTAATTCTTTAGTATCTGTGGGCGACCATGTTCAACTACTTGATGCTATTGGCCTTTGATTGGGATCTTGTGTATAGTGCTTTCAGCTCATATTTTCTGATGTGTGTACAAAGCTTTGGCATAGTACTACTTTTACCTGGACCTATTAGCACTAGATTTTCACACCACAGGTTGAATGCACTCCTGTAAAACTTGACATCCACGAATTGTACCTCTCTCTCTCTCTCTCTCCCCCTCCCCCTCATGTAGACACAGCCTTGCTTCTCCATCACACAAACCCCATGTGGCACTATTGGTGACTAACAATTATTCTTTCTGCACATTTATCGTGTTTGGTAAACTAAATATGATACACACATACATGCATGCCTCTCAAAATTCAGCTTCCAGAGCTCAAATGTGGAACTCCATCAAGCAATATCCTTGGTCTTCAAATGCTTTACTTTGTGGTGATTTCAACAACTCTCCTCATTGGAAGGACAATATGCTGCCCTCTGAAATCCAGCAATGGGAACATATGACATTTTCTCTTCAATTTGCAGATTTATGGACAGCAACTCACCCATCAGTTATGGGATTCACATATCATCTTAATGCTTTTACAGAATATTGGGCCAGGCTTGATAGATATTATCTCATTCATGCTCAGCAACTTGATGGATATACATGTCAAATGTGGACTGATTATTCACAACAATTATCTGATCATACTCCACTTTGGCTCGCCCTTTCTTTTGGTATGCCTCTGGATGATTTGCAGCTGTCCTCAGTCAGGTATTTACAGGTCAATCAGTTATATCTCTCACATGAAAAATTCCAGCAAATGATCAGACTGGCTTGCAGGCCATTGCTATCTCATGCTCAGGAGGATCTGGAATTTGCTTGGACCTCTTTCACACATCGTATTCAAAATGTCATAAAGGAATATGGAAGATGGTACATGGCAGAAACCAGACAGCATATCCATTGGGCAAAATCAAACAAGCAGTATTTGGTACAACTTAGTCATCAAAGATCTCTATCTGCTTCTGAGCGGCATTTATTGTCCTGTGCTTCCTCTATAATAGATGCCAATGATAAACGCAAGCTGTCCAAATGGCAGATCAGGGCTAGAGCTAAACCTATGCTAGATAAGGGCTGTTCCTCAAAATCTTTTTTCCGGAACTTACATGCAAATAGACAAAGCCAATCTATCATGAGGGTGAGGAAACCAGATGGCCTTTGGATCCAGACTCTATCTCAGCTGGAAAAACAATGTTTTGATCATTTTCAGCTTCTTTTTTCTCAACCATCTTTTGCTACACCTCGGGTTGTTTCAGCTCGAAACAGATTTACTGCACTTGTTTCTCCTATTGTCTCTTTGCAAAAAGCCTCAATGCTGGAAATGTCTTTTACAGATGTGGAATTGGATGAAGCTCTTCGGCATTTGGGTAAACATAAATCCCTTGGCTGGGATGGTCTGACGGTTGAATTCTTTGAAGCCTTTTGGCTTGAACTGAAGGGTCCAATTCTGCAGTTTATAAGTGTAGCCTGGCAGCAGCAACATCTTCCCTCAGCTTGGAAGCATGGTCTAGTTAAGCTTGTCCTCAAAAAACCTCTATGTGAGACTATGGACGACTGGAGGCCCATCACTTTGATGCCGGTTATATACAAACTGATTGCCAAAATGTTGGTACATCGGATAAAGGATATCCTTCATGATGGACTTCATCCCCGGCAATATGGTTTTGTTCCAAGATGGCACATACATGACAATATCTCTAACACTCTCATTGCAATGGAATATGCAAAATATTCAGATCAAGATGTGTTGGTTATGCAGGTGGATGTGGCGAAGGCAATTGATACAGTACATTGGAATTATGTCTGTCAAATCATGTCAAAACTTGGTTTTGGGCCAAAGCTAGTTAATGTCATATATTGGCTTTACTCAGATTCCACTGCACAATGCTTTATAGGGAATCATTTGTCTGAGTCTTGGACTCTAGAACGTTCAGTTCGACAGGGATGCCCTCTCAGTGCTTTGCTATATGCCATCGCTTCACATCCTTTGCTTCTTTATATGGATCACATGGTTGATACTGGACAGCTAGAGGGGCTTCAGATTTCTGGTCCCTTAATTGCTCAAGCCTATGCAGATGATTCATTCTTCATGCCAAAGAATAGTCCTTTGGAGATTCGCCTTTTGATGGATACCCTTTCAGATTTTGGGTTGGCAGCTGGTCTTAGAATCAACTTTTAGAAATCAAAACTCTTGCCTCTCAAGCATTGTGATTGGCATGCTACCCTGTGGCCAGGCCAGATTATTTATCCGGAAAACATAGTAAGACATCTGGGCTATCCCATTGGCTGGAAAATCAGCAATAAGCAACAAATGTCATGGGTGTCAAACAAAATTCAGGACAAATTAGAATATTGGAAGATCTCCACTTGGTCTCTGCATGTACGGCTTCGAATTGTCCAGTCTATTGTTCTAGCTTATGTCTGGAGATTTTTTGGAAAACTAAGCTTCATAAAAAAGCTTTACGGCTGCTCAAAATGGATATGCTTTGTTCACCAAGAATGCATGGTGGTTTGAATATAATCAACATCCAATTTCATGTGTTGGCAAGAAAGATCACTATGCTCAAGACATTTTTTCAACAAGAGCAGCCTTGGTCCATTATGTTGGCAATTTTGTGTGGACAGATGACCACAAATGCTTATGGACATTGGCTAGTAGATCCATCGGAAGTAGTACTGGGCAAATTTCAAGGTAAAATACCTGGCTATCCATTTTCTAATTCCTTGATACAGGACTGGAAGCAAGTACTCTCGCACATCAAATGGGGGAAACTTCCTACTTCTACAGCTTCCTTACTCAGAATGGAAAGTATTCATTGGAGTGCTGTGTTCTCCTCTCCCCTTGCTGTTCAACAATCCATCAGAGCTTATAATCTTATGAAAATGGGTATCCGTTTCATTGATGACGCAGTAGATATGCAAGGGAATATTCTCACTTTTCTAGTAGCATGTCGATAATACAATCTGGGGATGCATCATAGACCTATATGGAAAGCTATTGCTGATCTCTTACTCCCTCTGGTTCCGATTCCGACATTGAATGTCAAAGACAGGCTTCAAGATTGGCACCTTCAGTCTTCAAATACAAGCATCTCCTCTAGGCCTTTGCATTTATTGACTTCTATACAGCCTTATCGATTGATATTACCTCCTCCTTGGATTGCCCATCATGCTAATTCTCTATGGCATTTGAACAAGTCATTAGCCTGGTGGAAGGGAAAATTGCAATTGATATGAAAGTTGAAAATGCCTTTGAAGCAACGATTATTTTTATGGAGATGTATTGTTGGTATTCTTCCAGTAGGGGTGAAATTGTCTCAAAGACGGATAGCTTCACCTCTTTGTCCAAGATGTCACCTTACATCTGAGAGTATTCCGCATTACTGTGGTCTTGTTCATATTCCATAAACCTTCTAGACAGAATCTCCTATTTCTTATCTCTCAGATTTCCAGCACACAGGTTCTATAGGTTTTTTTGGATGTATGGCAAACTATCAGCATCTCTGTCACAGTATTCTCTTTTCTTCCACTGGATCAGATACTGGGCCTTTTGGACCCTCTGGTTGCAGCGTAATCAAGCATATCTGAATTCTCCCCTTCAGCATCCATATGAGTTCTTCTGAGCCTCATTGCGGCAGTCATTATATGATGCCTTACATGAGGAAGATTTGGATGTTTCTTGTATTCAATTTTTCTTTCACTGCTTCTGATGCATAGGGCTTTGGCTCTCTTTTGAGCAGTGCCCAGATGTAAATGAAAGTTTCATAATATAAGTATCTTGGTTTCACAAAAAAAAAGTGTGTGTGAGAGAGAGAGAGAGAGGTGGAGGAGAGGAGAGATTTCGACCTGCTTCAGCCCCCTCCCACAGTCGTACAAGCTGTACCTTCTCGCGGCCCCTTTTCAGCTTCCTTACCTGTCCGTACATCCTCCGTACAACCTGTACGGAACCCCTTTTCGACCGCCTTGCCTGTCTGTACATCCTCCATACAGCCTGTACGGAATTGTACATTTGTACGGACTGTTGCTGCTGGTCTCTGCTGTACCTGTGGGCCTTGGGAAGCGCATCCGTTGTCAGTTTCGACTTAACACCTGCTGCTGCATATCGTTTTGGGTCTCCCTTCACTCCTTTTGCTGTTTTTGTTGCTGATTTTCTTGTCTTTCATATCCTTGTTGCTTTGCCCTTTCTCGTTGTGATATGAGTTGATTTTGGGGTAGGTTTTCGCCTCTTTTGTGAACTTGTCTTTCTTCTCTCTAAGTCCTTAAATATTTCTTCCCTCTCCTCCTTGGAAATACACTATTTCCTTTTTCTTTGAGGGCTGTTTTTTCGGGACTATCTTTTCTCTTGTATCACTTTACAGGTACCCCCTTTTTGGGTTCCATCTTCTTCAAAAGACATGGCTGAATACTCCTATGAAAAAACTTTTCAAAAGGATCGATCGGCTCAATGCAAAAAGCAAAAGCAGGCTGAGGGTCAGCATGACCCCGTGCATGATTCTGTTGAAGCACAACTGGTGTATGATGTCATGCACGAAGGATTTGCAGACACAAGGAAAGATTTTTCCCAGGTCGGATGCCACCTGCTGCAGAGGTAGCCAACTGGTTGGCCCGAACACTAGTTGGCTTGTTTGTTCGTAAGGTACGCTATGCAGCCAGAGGCTTTTTTGAGGTCATTATGGTAGATGAGATTCACAAGCAAATGCTTTTGTAACATTCGCCACTCTTTTTTGGGCAGCAAATGGTGCACGTTTTGCCATGGTCCCCCACAAGAGATTATCAGGTTCTGATTTGACATCGATGTCCGGTTTGGGTTGAAGTTGTAGACTTCCGCAATGCATGGCTTCACTCTTGCCTGAAATTGTAGCAACTTTAGGCAAAGTGGTTTGCCCACCGCAGCCTAACGGCAACTCTAATCGAGTTTGCATTCTCTGGGATACTGATAATCCCACACTGGAATCTTATTTAGTCACGGTGAACAATGTTGACATGGGAAGTGCATTTTATAAATTGAAATGGGGATTGTTTGCAGGGGCTTGTTTTGAATGTAAAAAATTTGGGCACATGGCTTCACAGTGTCCAATGAGTCAGCATAAAATGCCTCCTGCTGCTTTGCTTGCTCAGATGCTCAATAAGGATGCTCCTGCCTCTATTGGGAATAAAAATAAAGGTAATAGACAGCTTTTTGTGAATTAGGATAAAGGCAAAGCCCCAGTTGTTTCAAATGGGAATGCTTCTTCCCCTTCACTTCTTGCTATTCAACTTTCAGCAAAAGGACCAAAAACTCCAATTGATGGATGGCAAAGTCCAAGAAAAGTTATTTCTGTTAGAAGACCTCCACCCCCTCGTTCTTGGAATGGTGCATCTTCTAGTGGAAATTCTCTAGAGGTCAACTCAGGAATTGGAATCACGTGGGTTGCAGTGATAGCTAGCAGAACCCTCTTCCCTGAAGAAGAGGTTGCTGCATTGCTGTCCAATCCTTAGGCATATGTTTCTTCTCTGGGAAGAGGCCCTGATCTTGAGGTAGAAATGCAGGGTTGACATCCTGAAGGTTGCTGCTGTACATAACTATTTTTTTCCTATAAATATATGTAAATATGCTTGCTCATGTCAAATGCCTTACCTTGAATGTTCAGGGGATGTGCGACAGTAGGAAATGGAAATCTGTGTGGCTGTATATCAATCGATTTCAGCCTGATATAGTGGCATTACAAGAACACAATCAGCATGTCTATGCAGGAAAGACATGTCATTATTGCAGCTATGATATCTTTTATGCTAGGGAGCACTCTTTCTCAGGTATAGTCATTCTGATTAAGCATGAGCTTTAGCTAGTTATTGCTTTAAATGACAATCAAGGTAGATGGATTATTCTTCAATGCATCATTCAGGGCGAGGTGTTTGAATTTTCTTTTGTATATGCACCTCAATCTTCTCGGGCTAGAAGTGCAATTTGGGATGCCATGCACCGATATCCATGGAGATATCATGTCTTTATATGTGGGGATTTCAATAATGCTCGACAACAGGGTGACAATACATCAGGAAATACTCATATGTTCACCTCTAAAAGGCATGCATGGTCTCAATTATTGATTCATCTTGATTTGGTTGATCTTTGGAAGGAATTGCAGCCTTTGTCACCTGGATACACTTTTCAACATAATGGCCCTTCTTCTTACTAGGCACGTCTGGATTGCTGGTATAGCGTAGTCCTGCAACAAAATGATGATTTCACATGCCAAATGTGGGTTGACTATGCCTTTGTGCATTCAGATCACGCACCGTTATGGTTGAGGCTATCTTTTCATGATATGCCAGATGATAGACTACCTTAAAGGCGACATCTGATTGTGAACAATAGCTATTTGCAGCATGTTACTTTCAAGGCAATGGTTATTAATGCCTATCAATCTCTGTCTTCTCAGAGCCACTTTGATATTGATAATATATGGGATTTTTTTGTTTCCAAAATGCAAGTTGTAATTAGAGATTATGGCAAGTCTTACATTAAGACTATGAGGAAAACTGTTGCTCAGGCTAAACTGACTTGCCAAGACCTCACTGAACTCAGTCAATTTTATCCTTTGTTCTTGCATAAGCAAACAACACTATGCCAAGCTAAACATTGTCTCCAAATCAATGATCACAGGAAACTTGCCAAATGGGAGACCAGAGCAAGACAAAGAGCTTTAACAGATAAAGGCTGTTTTTTCAAACAATTTTTTAAAATCTTGCATCAGAAGAGATTAAAAACAAACATTTGCAAGATGCTTATGCCTGATGGTTCATGGACTACATCACGGTCATAGCTTGCTTCTATTTGTGTACATCATTTCTCTCAGCAGTTTGGTTATGCAGATCCTCCTTCACAACAGGTTTTGTCTGCAAGAAACTTGCTTTTACATCATGTCTCTTCTATTATCTCCACTACTTAGGCTTTGGAATTGGAGGAACCTTTTACTGAAAGGGAATTGTCAGATGCAATCAAATCTTGTGGTAGATGGAAATCTCCAGGATGGGATGGTCTTACTGTTGAGTTTTTCTTAGAATATTGGCCTCTTTTGAAGCATACTTTGTTGCATATGATGAATTCTGCTTGGCAAAATCAGAAAATGCCAAACACATGGAAGAGAGGTCTTGTTAAACTCCTTTCAAAAAAGCAAATCTGTGAATCTTTGGCTGATTGGAGACCTATCACGCTTATGCCAGTTATTTATAAAATTACTACCAAAATGATTGTTGATCGGATAAAAGGCTATTTGCATGATGGGTTGCATCCTGCGCAATATGGTTTTGTTCCTGGTAGACATATCACAGACAACATTGCTAATGCCTATGTTGAAATAGAATATGCTAAATATATGCAGTAGATGTTTTGCTATTGCAAGTTGATATTGCCAAAGCTTTTGACACTGTTCAGTGGGACTTTATTTCATAAACAATGTAGGCCTTGGGATTTGGTAAAAAAATGCAGCAAGTTATCAATTGGCTATATCAAGATAGTAAACCTGTCTGCATACTTTCAGGAGATATTTCTACGACCTGGACTCTTGGTTGTTCTGTTCGGCAAGGCTGTCCCCTTACTGCTTTACTATTTGCCATAGCCACTCATCCAATGCTTCAATATATGGACTGTTGAGAGTTCACGCTCAACATCATGTGATCATGTGTGCATAGCACCATCACGTGATCATATGTGCATAGCACTAGCCTTATAGAGTGCTATAAAGAAAAGGGCTAGATCCCCTAACCCTAACCCTAAAAGGGTTTGTATATATTCTATTTTTTCAAATAAATTTAGTGTACAGTTAGTCATTTATGGTGTGCTCTCTAGCTATGCCCTCTCTCCTCATCTCCACTCTTCTCCTCTCCCCTCTTCATATTTTGTCATGGTATTAGAGCTCCCTTGCCTTCCGCTGAGGCATTGGGATTCTTGAGAGTGCGAGAGTGATTGTGAGATTGAGAGTTCTCTTGAGTGATTGTGAGATCCTTCCCATCTCTTCCGTTGAGAGAAATTTCCGTCCATTTGAGAGGAATTTCCATTCATTTCATTGAGCGAAATTCTTAGTTGATCGAGAGAAAGAGAGATTTGAGATACATCTCTTCCGTTGAGAGATTTTAGCTCTGAGATCTCTTGTCTGCGAGAGGGAGAGATCTCTGTGAGACTTTAAGTGAGAGAGAGGGAGAGCTCTCGGTGCAACATAACACTCATCCTCATCTTCGATTTGAGGAGTTATTTGTGAAAGCCGACTCAAGGCACCCCTGCAGTCGCGAAGCCCAAGCCTCTAGCCACACCGACTTTAGTTGCCTCCAAAGTCTCACGAGCTTCAATATATTACACCCTCCAAAGCCTCTCAACAGAGCTCCTTCGCCAAGCCAGCTTCTCTAAGCAAAACTTTGCCGCTTCCTTCAAACACCTAGGCAACCATCTCTGACATGGGCTACAGGCAGCGCTCCCCACAGTCATCGATGAAAATCCGCAAGCGGACGGAATCTTCTTAGATTTCGTCAAAATCTTCATACGATTCTGGCTTCTCAAAAAGCGACACGTGGCAGGATAAGATAGCACGTAGGCTAGGTCTCCAGTGTGCCACGTGGTAACCTTATCTCCAAGTGCCACGTCATCTGTCACGGTGATAGCCATGTCATCACTGCCATGTCACCCTTGTCAACTCAACTGCCACGTCATCAGTGCCACATAAGCAAGCCACGTCATCTGGCTACATTATCAGCCACGTTAATAGTCCACATCACCACTACCACGTCATCAATACACGTCATCTTGCCACATAAACAGTGCCACCTCAGCAGTCCAATCAACGGCCACATCACACTGGACCTCTGCAGGCACACACAGTGCTCCATAGATACTTCATGTAACCACTCCTGCCACCTTAGCACAGGGCTTCATTAGCACACCTCTTACTAGGCACAATGCCACATCATCACTGCATGTGACTCACAGTGACACATCATCATTGAGTACCATTTGCACTCCTTTTTTCCCTCCACCTAGATCAAGTCATATCTCTTGGTCCAAGAAGAATTTGAGGGTGCTCCAAAAAGGAAAGTCGCTTGTTTTTTCATGCTCTAAATACTCGTCACATCATGCACACATTTCGTTGCAAGTTACACTCACATTTGAGCCTCATTGACAAAACTACTTCCTTCACGCACATTTGCCTCTACATCGACGCATCTGACCCAGCACTTAAAAAGAACAAAAGAAAAGGAATTATTTGCTGTTCTTTCATCGATCGACCGTTGGTTTAGATCTAGATTAGAGTAGATTAGATCACCATAGAGGGGATGCTTTGAATTTTTCCAAGTTACCAATCTAAGCCATGCTCAAAATTCTTGACTAGTACCTACTCGGAGTCAGTCCATACGCTCACATACGGTTTCACATGATACATTACCTGAAACCTAGACTTCAGAGTTCAGAGGCATTGCAGATTGATTTAGTGGGCAGATAGCATTTGATTTCACACACACATGTCACTATTGTAAAGCCTATTCGGCTATTTCACGGCATCGTGCACATCATTTCAGCCTTGTAAAGCCTCTTGGCTATTCCCGGCATCATTGCCACAAGCCTTGTAATACATATCAGATTTTATATATTGCAGTTCTATCTTTACAGACGGTACAGAGATTTCACTTGGCATAGATAGTGTATTTGCAGTTGATTCATACAGAGATTTTTACGATACTTTTGAGTACATTTTCTTGCACAATATCAACTATAACAACCTCAATCTGGAGGCATCTGCTAAGTTAGACAACTCCAATTACGGTACATGGAAATACTGAATGGAGACTATTCTTGTACTTCAGGACAAATGGAAGTATGTCGATGGGTCTACACCTAGACCATTGGACAATCCATCCACAAGTAGCTCTACTCCATTTGTTGTCACAGCACCAACAACAGGATCTACATCTACACAAACAGTTTTCGCACCAGTAACAGATCCTGCCATTGTTGGAGCTCAAGCAGAATGGGATAAGAAAGACAAGTATGCTTATCACCTGATCAAGCAGAATGTGCAAGATGTCATGCTAGGACAGCTCAACAGAGTCAAGATATCAAAAGAAGCATGGGATATGTTCGCAGCTCTCTACGAGTCCAAGAACACATCCAGGATTGAGAAACCAAATCAACTAGAGTTTTCGCAACAGTAGTGAAACCGGTCATGCTTATGTACTCAGCATTAAAGACTACAACAATCAACTTGCAGCAGTAGGAGAGACTATGAACCTTGTAGAAATGGTTCAAGTAATCCTGAATGGACTAGGAGAGGGATATGAGAATCTAGTCTAGAGTATTGCCATCCAATGGCAAATTTCGACGCTAGAAGAACTTCAGTCAGTTCTACTTGGTGAAGAACTCTGGACTCAGGCCATTTAAGCACGTAAAGGTCATTCTAATGTTCAGACATTCACAGCTTCAGATAGAAGTAGAGGCAAAGGCAAAGGCAGAGGTAGATCATACAAGAAAAGTGGTCATCATCATCATCAATAACAAAATCAAAGTCAGCATCACCATCATCCTCAGCAACATCAGAATCAGCAAAGAGGAAATCATTCCAACCGAGGAAGATTCCAAGGACGAGGGAATGCATCCATCAATTTGTCAAACATTCACTGCAACTACTATCACAAGTTTGGACACTATGAAAGAGATTGCCGCAAGAAGCAGTACGACCAAGGCAGTCAATCCAACAGTAATCGAGAGAATTTTCGAGGTAGAGAAAATCATCGTGGTGGACATTCTAGTCACAGTCATTTTGCAAAAATGAACATGGAAATATGTTTCTTGCAAGCGAGGAATTGCATCAGACTGGTACATTGTACCTAGACACAGTACCTAGACACTGATTTCAATCCTAAAGAGGATTACAACTATTAAGTCGACCAAGTGGAACAAGATCCTTGGTATATCGACAACGGTGCACCATCTCATACGACAAATCATTAGGAATGGTTCACAGAAATGAAGCCATTAGAAGGACAGAAAAATGTGATCCACACAGCAGACAATACATCGAATCCAGTTCAAGGGACAGGTGTTATCCCTATGAACAATTTCACTGGTACAAAAGAATTAGTCAAAGATGTGCTCTATGTTCCGAAGCTCAGCAAGAACCTTTTGTCAGTAGGTCAATTGACGGAACACAATTACAAAGTCATCTTCGATGGTGATGAATGCACTATCAGAGACAAATCCAAAAGATGTCAGCTGGTAGCAAAAGGTGTCAAGGAAGGACGCTTATACAGAATGCTAGCTACAGTACCAGATAAGCATGCAATGTTAGCTCAAATGCAATAGATGCCACTAATTGCAAAATGGCACAAGAGATATGGTCTCGTCAACTTCAAGTACTTGTTAGATCTCAAGAGTCAGAATATGGCAATTGGGATTCTGAAGCTATAGTTTCTTGGAAAGGTTTGCGAAGCATGCTGCTTTGGCAAACAAAAGCGAACCAACTTTGTCAGAAGTACCTCTTGTGCACAAGGTATTCTTGATTTGATACATACAGATGTAAGGGGTTATGCCCAGACCCGCAGCATTAATGTTTCACTTTACTACTTGACCTTCATCGATGACTACAGCACATATTGTTGGGTCTACTTTCTGAAAGAGAAATCTGAAGTGTTTTTTAGATTTCAAGAATTCAAAGCCATGGTAGAAAACCAGACAGGCAGAAAGATCAAGGTCATGAGATCAGACAGAGGAGGTGAATACATGTCTTCAGCATTCATGAACTTTTGCAAAAATCACGGCATACGAAGACAATTCACATGTGCAGATACTCCTCAGCAGAATGCAAGAGCTGAAAGGAAGAATGGGACTTTAGCAGACAGTGCTAGAGCAATGCTTAGTGAAAAGCATCTTCCAAATCAGTATTAGAAGCAATAGCCACTGCAAACTATTTGCTTAATCGGCTTCTTACCGAACCGATACAGAGTATGACTCCTTATGAAGCATTCACTGGACATAAGCCACATATTGGGCATCTCCGTCTTCTTTTGTGGCCCCCTTGCTGTCAGTACAGCATGTACCTGCTCAGCCTTTCAAGTTTGTACAATTTCAGCAATAGTCCCCTTTCTCGCCTTTTCTTGATGTATCTTCTTCCTTTCTCCTTGTTGCGTCGATAGACAGGTCCTTTGTGTTCTCTGCTTCTACTCCTTCCGTGCCTAATCCTCCTGTCTGTGTTTTTATTCATCGAAAGCGTGGTGGTCTGCTTGCTTCACGTTTATTCAAATCTGCAAAGCTTGATGTGGTGGATGGCCCTTCCTCCTCCCTTCAGTTGGATCTTCTTTGATAATTGTGTGCTACCTCCATCACAGATGTTCCCTCCTCGGGTTCTCCTATGGTTTGCTCTTTGGATTCTGCCCTCTTAATCTTTGGTCTTCGACAGGCTCAACAGTTTGGGATCTGTCTCTATTTTATAGGCAGGATTCTCTCTGCAGCTCAGCTCTGTCATTGGGCTAAAGTTGCAGTAGGCCCAGATCTTGTTTCTTCCTCTCTTTTTCTAGGCAAAGGTTTTTATTATGCTCGGTGTTCTTCGACTGAGGTGGTGGAGAGTCTTGTCAGCCGTGCTGGTGTTTCTGGGGCTAGTTTCTTTGCTTATGTGATGCCCTAGGATCCACTTTTTGATCCGGTTGCTTCTCTTCTCACTCACTGTCTAGTTTGGATTACTCTAAAAGCGCTGCCTGTTCCTCTTCTTCCGTATCTTCCTACCCTTGTAGCGCTTTTGGGGAGGCCTCTACATGTTTCGAGACAGGAGTTTCTGCAGGCCATTTGAGATGTTCGCATCTGTATTTTATGGGATATGATGCAGCCGATGCCTTCTTCTCTGGATCTTGATTTAGGATTTGTTCATCCTTTGCGCATCCCTGGCTACAGTTTACATCTTTTCCTATGGCTTGTTATCGGTGCCGTCAAGTTGGTTATTTTGCACAAGCTTGCCCTTCTGCTTCCAGGACCACTCCTGCTCCTTCCTCAGCTGTCAAGATTCCTCTACTTTCTCCTCCGGTCTCTGCTATGGCTTCAGTGGATAAGCCTTCTTTCACTGCTCCGAAGCACTACTAGAGGAAGATAGATAAATCCAAGAATGATCCTTTTGTTTCTAAAGCAGTTCAAGATCCCTCTCCTATTGAGCACCATCAGCCTCTTTCTCCTGAGGATATGGATGTGCCTCTTGAAGCAGGGATTATACAAGATGTTGTTCCTGCTACCTCTCAGGGTGATACCTTGACTGAAGCTGACATGACGAGTCATGATTTATCTGATGCAGCTCTTTCATCAGACGCTTCTTCTATAAAGAGTATAGATGTTGATCCAGTTCATATGTTTGTGAAGACTATGCCAGAGTCTCTTTCTATTCAGGATGCAGCTGTTTCTTTTTCTCTCGACTCTTTTCATCCTATGTTGCAAAAGGTTTTTGACCTTGTGATTCAAAAATTCGGGCTCCCAGTTTATATTAAGAAGAATCACAAGGGCAAAAACCAGGTGGTTTTCATTGACGGTGCAGTTTCTTCACTGCATCAATTTTTACAAAGCAACAATTTGCAACTGGAGAATGTTGTGTTTGATCCTCCTCCAGTTTGATATTGTAACTTTTTACTTAGCTACCTCGTGAGTTTTCCTCTGAGGCTTTACTTGTACATTTTTTCTTTGTACTTATTGGTGGGTTTTTACCTCTTTTTGGGGTTTCCCACACAGAAATAAAAGATTTCACTAAAAAAAAAAGTGTATTTTTGAAAAATTCTTTTGGCTCTTTGACATTCATTCATGGCGACCGGAGTTTGATTTGTTTTTTACTTGGGTTAGATACTGGGCACTATGGATTCTATGGATAGATCGCAATCATAGTGTCTTTGGTGATCCTGAATTGTTATTTTTCTTGTTTTTCTGCAGATCTTTGCAACAAACTCTCTTTGATTGTCTACAAACTCATTACATAGATTCTGATGTATATTTTTCCTACACTGAGATTTTCTGTTGATGTATTGTCCAGCTTTTCCTTTCTAGCAAGCTCTCTTGTAATATAAAGCAACAAAATTTTCATTAAAAAAAGATAAAAGTATGTGTGTGTGTGATATGTGTAAAAAACGAACTTTTATGAACATAACACTCAAGGGCAAGGAGAGTAAATTTTTTTTTTCAACTCTAGCCAAACATATCAACCCCCAGCATCAACCTTGGGTTACTACCATAAGAAATTTTCTTATTTCTTAAAAATAAGCCACTTGAAAAACAAATCAGGCTAGGTACTGGAAACAAATGCGTAGTTGCAATTTTGATCATTTCACCTTTTTACAGAAGAGCGATCTGAGAAAACCATGAAAAGTTATGGCCCGGGAAGAGTTTAGGGTTTCACCCTAACCCTATACCCATTCCTATAAAAACCCACTCCACCCTCTCATTCTCCTTATTTCACATCTAGCCTCCATCCTCTTTCCCATTCCAAGCCCTACGCAAGATCCTCCTCCCTCTCCATCGACACCACCCTACTCCCATCCTTACATGGTGAGTTATTTCGAGTCCTTCTTGCAATGAATAACCTAGCCATCCACCCACTATCCATTCACTCTCAATAATCCCGTTACATTGAGAAAGACTTGGAGAGCGTTAAAGTGACCATCTCTTCCTCCCTTTGGATTTTTGTCAAATTTTTTCGTCTATCAACTTCGCCCCCCCCCCCCCCCTTCTTCACTCCTCCACTCCCCCACCCCCCCTCCCCCCCTTCTTCACTCCATCCCCCTCTCCATTCCCCCCCCCCCCCCTTTCTCCACTACCCCTCCATCCCCTCCACCCCCTCCATTCCCCCCTCCCCCTTCACCCCCTCCATTCCCCCCATCCCCTCCATTCCCCCCCCATCCCCTCCATCCCCTCCACTCCCTCCATTCCCCCCCTTCCCGTTCACCCCATCCATTCCCCCCCCCCTCCCCTTTCACCCCCCTCCACCATCCCCTCCACCCCCCCCTTCCCCCTCCACCCCCTCCTCTCCACCACCCCCTCCACACCTCTCCACCACGCTCTCCACCCTCTCCATTCCCCCCCCCCCTCCACTTCCCTCCACCCCTCTCCACCACCCCATCCATCCCCCCCCCCCCCCTTAGACCACCCCCTTCACCCCTCCTCCACCCCCTCCATTCCCCTTCCCTCCACCCCCCCTCTCTCCACCCCTCTCTCCACCCCCCCCCTCTATTTCCCTTCCCCCCCCAGCCCCCCTCTCCATTGCCCCCGCCTCCATCCCCCCTCCCCCCCCTTCCATCCCCACCCCCTTCCATTCCCCCCCCCTCCCCTCCACCCCCCCCCCCTCTCTCTCTCTCTTTCTCTCTCTCTCTCTCTCTCTCTCTCTCTCTCTCTCTCTCTCTCTCTCTCTCTCTCTCGCTCTCTGTCCCTCCTCGTCGGTGGCGCATCTGCCCTGCCTCCTACGCCCTCCTGCTCGCCAACCCAATGGCACCTCCTACTTGCCAACCCAGCAACGCTCGCCCCGTGCTCCTCGCTCCACCAACTGTCCACCCACCCCGCCTGCAGACCACCGACTACTGCTCCAACTCCCTCCACTCCAACGCTATGCCATCCCTCGTTCTCCAACCCTCTCCACTCCTCCTTACCTCCCTCACCACCCCCCCTCCCCTCCTCTCCACACTCCCCTCCCTCTCGGCCGCAACAACCCCCCCTCTCACTAATCCGCCGCCCGACGCCCCCCCCTCGTTTTTTAAATTAAAAAAAAAAACTCTAATCCTAACCTAACCCTAATCCATAGACTAACCTAGGTTTATCTAGGATTAGGTTAGACTATCCTAGGTTAGGTTAGATAGGCTCTAGTTAGGTCAGGAAAACCTAGGTTTAGCTCATTAGGTTAGACTAACTGTAATCCATTTAGTAGCCTAACTATAGTTAGTTGACCTAACTGTAGTTAGTTAGGATAGTTACTATAACTACACAGTTAGATTAACTAGCAATTAGCCTAACGTTCCTGGTTTAGTTAGTCCACCCCAGGTAGAGTTTAGGACCATTCACACCATACTTAAGGCCAAGGATCCCCCCCCAACCAAAAAGATCCCATTTTACCCCTACTTCAACACTTCATATCTCGCCCGTTTGGGACCCAAACTGGACCTCGTTTAAACCACGGTTTCACACACACAAACATCACGCTATGGGGCATTTTCTAGACCATTTTAAACCATTTATGCATCCCTATAACTCATTAATTCGTGCCCCCATGTGGGCCTCTTTTCGCACTAATTCGCTTGTATGTTTTCGCTGTGACCTCCGATTGACGATCCGTCTGCATCGGCACCTTTCCTTACACACATGGGACAATCCTAGACACATTATTAACACGATGGTCCCTACAACATTAACACATCTATAACCCCCCTAACACAACATCAACACCCGCACTTGCGGGTAGAGACACCCTTTGCAACTCTCGCCAAATCTGCATGCAGCGATGCTCCGACCAACGCCTCCAATACCAATGCTCGCCAAATCCACATACGCCTTTGCTATGGCCAATGACTTGGACAATCCTCTACCCTGATTTCCCCCCTAAAATTCAAGAAATCCCTTTGACTCCTCCATGACATAACATGGACGGGTGCCATGGTTGCGCGATGATGGGGATATTGACCTTGATGCAGAGGGGAACAATTTCTTTCATCGCAACAATTTTGACAACAATAATAACAATCAAGATAGGCACCTCGTGGTAAAACTCAAACTTCCCAAATATAATGGTATGGGCAATCCAGCCCGATTCCTCCAACATTTTGATGCCACGGGTGGAGATCAATCTAATGAAACCAAGGTCGCCTGGTTCTGGCATGGCCTTAATCGCTGATGAAGCATTAGAATGGTACCTAGACCTCTTAGTGGAAGAAAGAGCCACATGGAACCTGCTGCAAATTGAATTCAAGAGGTGCTTTCAAACAGAGAGACTACAAGATGATCCCGTTCTCCAATTCAACAAGCTCCAACAAGGTCATTGAGATGATGTATGCACGTACCTGGGCAAGATGAAATGATTAATTACCAAATGTGATTCATGCCCCGATGCTAAGTACCTCACGGCCTTGTTCATTGTTGCAGGACTAAGGAAGAAAATCCGCCGCAAAGGCATGAAAAATATTAGTAGTTACGAAACATTCAGTGCTGCTCATGCGACCGCCATTGACATCGAGGATGGCATGATCAACTCTGACACTAGCAGTGATGATGGAAGATCCAGTGCATGAGATAAATGCTCTAAAAAGGACAAATCCAAATCCACTACCGAAACATCTAATGAAGATCGCCTAGAGGCCATGATCATGAAGCTTAAAGAAGAAATGATGCAGGCCATGGAACAAAAGCTTCACATGTCACCACCTAAGACTAATCCATGGCGAGAAAATATATGGTGCCCACACTGCATGAAATCATACAGTAAATGAATGCCCAATCCTAAGAGCAAGGATCACTTCACAAGAAAATCCATCGCCAAGGTTGTGGTGCCATATCTACGTAGTCGCTAGCCATGATGAAAATAGTTGCATCTTCAACATGCACAACAATCCACCTCGCCCTCAACAATACTAACCAGCACCTATGCTAGTGTACAGGCAACCAGCACTTGCACAAGCGTCCCTAGCTTCAAGGCTAAATCCTGTTCTCGTTCAGACACAAGTCCCGCAATTATTCAGAAATCCAAATCCATGACCATATTCAAGAGCGCCATATCCAGCTTCTCAGGTAGTTCTTATACAACAACTGCAAGCCGAGGAAGTGGACTCGCCATTTGATTATGAAGGTGAGTACCTAGTGTACTATGTAGAAGGCGCAAAAGTTTTAATATTAGTCTATGCAAATCAAGTTCAACCCAACACATATCAAGCGCCAATCGGGTGCTATGGTTGTGGAGAAAATCACTGAATCGCAGAGTGCTCTCATCGTGGTAGCCCCGCTACTTTCCAACCACTCTGTAAAGATTATGGCATAGGCCATGCATGTATGGATTGTCCCATGAAAAATAAGGTCCCACAACAAATTGAGGCTAAGCTTGATGTCCCAATTAGCATTATTGGGGTAGACCATCAAAGTTTGGGGCTGGCAAGCATAATATCACAACTTGTGAATGTAATTACATGCTAGCAAAAAGAGGCCACCAAGGATCCTAATATTCTAATCCAACCAAGATGACTCCTTCATAAGAAAGCACAAGTGCCTCTACCTCCACCAAGCAATGACAGCCAAGCTCATCCACAGTAGCTCCCAAGCCTCAAATAAAAGAAACTCCATATTCAAATACACAGGTGGAGAAGGCTTGTTTTCAAGCACTTCAACAATGGGTACACAAGGAACAAGCTCAAGATCCAATCCATGATGACTTGGCCCCATAGAGTATTGATAGTGTACTTGAGCCTCTGTTCCAACAATAGAATCCCCAACATAATGTACCCACACAACAACTTGAGGGAGCCACAGTCTCTTGCATTTTGAGTTGCGCTGTGTGAATTCCCATTGGAATCCTATTACGGAATTGTCCCAATCTCTGGGAGAGTTTCAAAGGCTGGATTGAACTTGGAAATCCGCCTCCACCTATGGAAGACATAGAAGATATCCATGTTTGGATGGGTGAGAGAGATGGCATACACAACATCACTATGCCTTTGATCCACAAGGCATATAATGAAGTCCAAGCCATAGTGGATGGTGGAGCAGGTGTAAATGTCCTATCAAAGAAACTTACGATGAATGGGATCTCCTACCAATGCAAAAGGCTAATTTTAATATATGCCTTGTTGATGATTCACGGGCAAAACCCTTGGGAATAGTGAATGGTGTGTCAATAAAAGTCATAGGAGTCTGCTTTTCCCTTCAATTCAGAATATTAGATCTTCCCAAGAAATCCTATCAAATCTTGCCGGGATGTCCTTGGTTGCAAGAAGCATCAGTCCTCCATGATTGGGGAATTGATGGACCGACAATCCAAAATCGTAACACCGTAGTTCGGGAATGTGGGGACGGAAGCCATAAAACCAATTGTGCCTAGAGAATTGGATGAAACGTCTTCAACAACAATCTCAAGCAAATCAGCTACCCTACAACATCATGCCATAGCGGGCGATACACAAAGCAATGCCAATAATTGGATACAAACATTGGCAACCATCAACTGCCATTCATTAGACCCCATCTTCTCATAGATAGATGCTAAGGTAATATAGGTAGATCCTCCACTCACACATGAAGAACTAATAGATCTAGAGGTGTCATTATTGATGGCTAACCTCGAGTGGAATAATGAACCTAAAGAAGGTACCCATACCAATGATGACTCAGATTTTCCTTGGGACCTCAAAACTGAGGCCGAGAATGCTCAAATTGAAGATCAAGTCTTTGAAAATAACTTAGCCATTCTGCATGCCCTTGCCAATAATTGGATACAAACATTGGCAACCATCAACTGCCATTCATTAGACCCCATCTTCTCATAGATAGATGCTAAGGTAATATAGGTAGATCCTCCACTCACACATGAAGAACTAATAGATCTAGAGGTGTCATTATTGATGGCTAACCTCGAGTGGAATAATGAACCTAAAGAAGGTACCCATACCAATGATGACTCAGATTTTCCTTGGGACCTCAAAACTGAGGCCGAGAATGCTCAAATTGAAGATCAAGTCTTTGAAAATAACTTAGCCATTCTGCATGCCCTAATGGCCGTCGAGCTTCCAAAGGTTGAATCTCCAAATTTGATTAATAGCAGAAGATCTCACAAGAAAGATGGAGGAAATTGTAGAAAAGCCAAGGCCGACCACTTCAATGAATTCGAATGAGTCTAAACATCATCGAATTGTATCTTGCAAAGCCTGCTCCCTCAAAATCTGAGCCACCTCCTCTTAAATGGTCCCTTGAGGGATTGGAAGAAGTATGCATAGCAAATGAACCATTACTTGAGAACACCTTACCACCAGTGGAAAAGTGACCCCACAGTTCCCAACGTAGCAAGTTTCGAAAGTATAAGCCACATGTGCAGATGAAGATCAGTTAAGAGACTTTAAAAAAAGAAAGTCCCCAAGAGCCTAACAAATTAGTTAATGATACTATGCCACCCAATACCCATAGCACATGTCAGGCTAGTTCAACATCATCAGAGGCTGATCTTTGAGAAGTGCTGGAGTACTTCAAGAACTACACAAGTGGAAGTGTCCCCATAGCAATGCCAGGGCCACTAAGAGAACATGAAGTTTAAGAAACCTATAGCATTGGAGAAACTCCAATCTATGAGGGACTGGCAAAAACTGAGAGATCTCAACAACAGAAGTGGAATGGAAGAAGATGAGAGAGAGAGGGAGAACCAAAAGAGAGTTTTACACAAGTTTTGGTGGGTGCAGAACACCCTAATCTTCTATGTCATCCATATATATATGTGTTTGAGTATTGTATGTAATCGGGGTTAAGCTACAATGGCCTTTAACCCCCACAACCTCCCACTTAAAGGCCAATGTGCCTTTGAGGGAGAACAATCAATGAGCATACTATCCAATGCCCATCAATACATGACAATACTCAAACCGTTGACTAGGTAGACTCTTCGTCAGCATATTTGCAGGATTATCATCTATATGAACCTTGACAAGCTCTATGTGCTTGTCCTTAAGTACCTCCCTGATAAAATGGTACCTGACCTCAATGTGTTTGGTCTTTGCATGAAAGACCAGATTTTGTGCTAGGTGAATAGCACTCATGGAATCACTATGCAATGTCCGTACGCTTGTATGAATCCCCAAATCTCCCACTAGCCGATCAAGCCATATAGCCTCCTTGTGACCCTCTATAGCTACAACATACTCACCCTCTATGGTAGACAAAGCAATGCAGTTCTGTGCATGAGACATCCACAACACTACACCACCTACAAAGGTGAACACATAACCAGAAGTGGATCTCCTACTATCCACATGCCCTACATAGTCTGAATCTCTGTCCCCAAATACATGCATCTCTCCTCTGCCAAAGCAAATACACACCTCCTTGGTATCCTTCATGTACCTCATGATGCGCTTAACTGCCTCCCAATGCATCTTTCCTGAATTAGCCATATATTGGCTAACAACTCCCACTGCAAATGCAATGTCCAGTCTAGTAGCTATCATAGCATACATAAGACTCCCAACCGATGATGCATAAGGAACCTTGGCCATCATGGCCCTCTCCTCATCTGATTTGGGACAAATGTCCTGACTCAGTTTGATATACGGAGGCAATGGAGCCTTCCCCCCCTCCATATTGAAATGCTACAACACTTTGGCATACTCCTTTTGTGAAAGCCAAAGGGATTTTCTACTCCGGTCATGCATGATGAGCATACCAAGAATATGACTTGCAGGTCCCAAATCCTTCATGTCAAAGGACTCATGCAACTTGGCCTTCAATGCATCAAGGTCATAAATGTTCTTGGTAGCCAATAACATATCATCCACATAAAGTGCCAGGAGTATCAGGTTATTATCCTTAGCCATTTTATTGTAGAGGCAGTGATCAATCTCACTTCTTCTGAAACTGTGGGACCGAATGAAAGCATCAAACTTGTGATACAATTCTCTAGGCACTTGCTTAAGGCCATAGACACTCTTTTTTAGCTTGCAAACTAAGTGCTCTTTGCCCTTTTCTTCAAAGCCTTCCAGTTGTACCATGCAAATTTCCTCATGCAAATCCCCATGCAAAAAAGCTATCTTAACATCCATCTGCATAAGCTCCATATCCTCTATTGCCATAGCCCAAGTACACATCTAAGTGTGGTCATCTTCACAACTGGAGAGATTATCTCATCAAAGTCCACACCCTTCTCTTGCTTGAATTCTTTAGCAACCAAATGGGCCTTGTACTTAGGCACATCATCACATGTGACCTTCATCTTATTAGTAAGCATCACATAGTCTACCCCTGGAACAAATCTCTCACATGGTCTAGACACTCTAGATGTTCTTCTCAAGGACATTTCAGCTTGCTATCCGGCTTCCATATCAGCCACATCGGCTCATCATTGCCACCAATAGATGATCCATCATGTGCCCTTTACTGTGGGAGTACCTGGTGGCACCATTTTTTGCACATTTGGTGCATGGATAGCTTGTTTTCTATCAACATATGCAGGGGATTCACATCCTGAAAAGTGATTCCTCTCATTTCCACATCCCTCATGGGTGTCTTATGCATCTTCTTCTCCTTGAAGACATGGCATCATATGATTTTCATTGCCTCTGGATCCCAGAGACAATAGCCCATCCCTCCCCTTTCACCATAACCCAGAAAGATGCATTTCCTAGACTTACGATCGAGCTTCTTCCAAAGCTCTTTTGGCACATGTGCATATGCCTCACACCCAAATATACACAAATGAGAGTAAGAGGGCTTCTTGCCACTCCATGCCTCTTTATGAATACCACCATACAAGCTCTTGCTAGGTGATCTATTGATCACATGCACTGTAGTCTTCATTGCCTCTGTCCAAAAACCACCAACAAGACTTGCATTGGAAAGCATACATTGCAACCTTTCCTGAATGGTGCAGTTCATTTGTTCTATAACTGGATTCTTCTCTTGAGTATGAGGGGACGTGAGCTCCCTCTTGATCCCACATGTATCACCGAAATGTTGAAAGTCATGAAAGATATATTCTCCACCATTATCAGTCCATAGGCATTTAAGCATTCTACCTGACTAATTTTTAGCTAGAGCCAACCATTTTTGAAATATCTAGAACACATCATTTTTTCGAGCTATAGCAGAAGCCCACACTTTCCTAGTTGCATCATCAATGAATGTCACATAGTATTCAGCCCTGCCTAATGACCACGTAGATATGGAACCACATATGTCTGAATGCACCAAATCAAGACTTTCAAGCTCTTTCTTTCTACTTCTTTTATAAGTTGATTTAGTTTGCTTCCCATAGAGACAGTGCTCATAAAATTCAAAATAAAAAAACTCAATGTAGTACATAACTCAAATGGCATAAGAGTTTCATTCCATTTTGGCTCATGTGTCCCAACCTGCAATGCCACAAAGAAGTACTTGGTTGCTCGGTTATTGCAACAACATGATCAGACACCCTTGATACATGTAAGGGATACAAAGTCCCACACTTGGCACCCTTGGCCAAAACCATAGAGCCCTTTTGAATTTTCCAACTTTGAAAGCCAAACATGGTCTGAAAACCAGCATCATCTAGCTAACCCATTGAAATAAGACTCTTGGTCATTTTAGGCACATGTCTCACATTTTTCAAATCAAATGCACACCCATTTGCAAAAGAAAACTTTATGTCACCTGCTCCCACTATGTCACATGCATAGTTATTTCCAAGATGCACACAACTTGTCTTTCCACTGTCATAAGTGGAGAACCATTCCCTATGGGGAGTAACATGGAATGAAGCACTAGAATCCAAAATCCAATCATGGGAATATGCATCATCTGAAGTGGTAAGCAACTTTGCAGGTAGACTAGAATGTCATTGTTACACTATCATCAGTGATGACTGCATTAATCTCCGCAATCTTCATTTTTCCTTTGTCCTCCCTTGGACTCTCTTCCATCTTATTTGCACCCTAATTTGCATTCTTTTTCTTATCCTTTTGCTCTCTTTTCAGCTTGTAGTAGTCCTTTTTCATGTGGCCCTTCTTGCCATAGTTGTAGCACTCAATGATTCGTGCCTTGGATTTGCTACGCGACTTCCCTGTTTCTTGGGACTTCCCCCTAAATTGTGATCTGGTCCCTTTGCACATTTAAGGCTACATCCTACTTGTTGCCATCCATAGACTTTCGTCTAATCTCCTCAGCCAACAAGCTACCCATAACATCATCAAACTTTAGTACTCCACCAGGTGCAGAGTTACTGAGACAGCTATAGGAAAGGTATCCCATGAGGATGGCAATGAACATAAGAGAAATGTTGCCTTAGTCTCCACATCAAAATTCATCTTCTGAGCCTAAAGCCTGGCTAAAAATAATATTGAATTCATTCAAGTGAAGCAATGGAGACCCCTTCCTTCATCTAGAGCTCAAACAACCTCTTCGTCGTCGCGAGGTAAACTTTATTAGAGGTAGTTTCCTTCTCATAAGAACAGGCCAAAATGACAAAAACACCATTTTTCCAATTTTTATCAGAATATGGTCATGTTGGTACTCAAAATGACCGGAATTTGACGAGGAATCCAAATATGAGGTGAAATCTGTCAGATTATACACTTTGAAAATAAACAAATTTCCCACATGCTCTCCCTTCCCCTTTACATTTAGTAGATGAACATAACTTTCACATTCCTCATCCTCTCTCTCCTCCTTGCACTCCTCTTTGCATACCTTATAAGTTCCCCCTCTACGTTCTCCACTATGATAATGAATATATGTTCCAACTCCCCTCCCCTCCCTTCTCCATGCCACCTTACCCATGCGCCCGTCCCTCCCCCTTTCCTTTATCTCCCCTCCCCCCCCTCTCTCCTCTTAACTGCAACCACAACCCAAACTTTCAACCCACCCTACTCCATGACCCCCCCCCTCTCTCTCTCTCAGGTGAATGAGAAGCTCGCAATATTCATGAAAATTGAAAAAAAGCTCATGACAAAAAGCTCACCAAAAAATCACACCCGCCCGGTGGGGTTCATGTCATAGGATTTTAGTGTGCCCCATGTATTCAAAACTAGGGGTTATTCAAAATCCATTAGTTCATAAGTAAAGAAGGGTCTTACAAATACCACTTAAATTCACGTGATACATAGGATTTCTTAGTAGTGTACTTCTAAGGCCCCATGTTGTAACCTTATGTATCCTAGTTGTTCTTGGGCTACCAATTGGTTCCAAAAGCAAGCCCCCACAAACTCTTTTCCATGAAATAAAATTGTACATGTAATTTCCAGGAGGAAAAGTTGCAACCATGAAACTTCATAATCGCCCATAAGAGAGGGAGGGGTGGCTGGGTCACTATGTGAAACAACCATATAGCATGCTGCTCCTTGAAGTCAGTGCTAATAGTTGGTTGGGCACAATCTGACACCAAGAATAGAGATTACATCAGTGGGTACTTTAAGAACCTGTTGTCAAGAACTATGCATCCAGATGATAGCGTGATGCTTGCAAGACATAGATGCCAATCAGTAAGACAAAGTGTAGTCAGAGGTCTTGATCACCAGAGCTTAGAATCTCCTCTTACTCTTGGTGAGCTCAAGGAAGCAATGTTGATCATGAAAGATGGCAAAACCTTGGGGGAAGATAGCCTTCCTGTTGAGTTTTACAAAGTCTTTTGGGATTGGATAGGCCCCAAACTCCTGGAGGTATGGCAAGAAAGTATCTCCAACTCTTGTCTTCCTAATCACCTGAATGGTGCAATAATTAAGCTTATTCCCAAAGAAAGACAAAAGGATCCAATTAAAAACTGGAGACCTCTCACAATGCTTAACTGTAGTACAAAATCTTTGCCAAGGTTTTAGCACTAAGAATTCAACACAAGATGGACCGATAGATTTTGAAGGAATAGAAGGGATTCATAAAAGGGAGACATCTCCTGGAGGCTATTGTGAATATTTGGAAAGGTTGTGAATATGCTAGGGAGTAAGTCAAGATATTTGCTTCATCAAAATGATTTTGATAAAGTGTATAACAAACTCGATTGGGATTTTCTACTACAATCCATGAAAAACATGGGTCTGGGCCCAAACTTCATCTCTGCAATCAAACTTCTGCTCACCAATGCCTCAGCCAAGGTATGCATTAATGGTGAGATGTCTTCTCCTTTCTAGTTGAAAATATCCACATTAGGCAAGGCTGCCCCACTTACTCCTCTCCTTTATGCTATATCTGCGGATTCGTTGGGTTGGCTTCTTAGTGAAAAAACCTTCTGAGAAAATAGTAAAAGGAATAGAGTTGCCTACTAGGAAGCAATTAATTATGCAACAATTTGCAGATGACACCAATCTTATGCCTAGAAATTCTACCCATGAGGTGTGAGAAGTCATTGGAATGTCTTGAAACCTACTGTCTTGCATCAGGCTCACTCATCAATCATAGCAAACAGGGTATTGCACTCTTAGTGGAAAGCCCCAAAGTGAGCTAGATCTCCTTAGCTATCAACCGATCCAAATAGGCACTATGTTCAGATTGCTTGGCATACCTATGGGTTTTGAGGTATCTATGAATGATCGACGGGATTGGGTTCTTAATAGATTTAGCATGCAGCTAGAGAAGTGGAAAGGCTTCTAATCAAACCTAGCAGGGAGGAGAATGGTGCCCTAATGGTGCTCAACCATTGCCTGTATCCGATTACCATCTTTTACTTATCTTGTTGGCATCCCAATCAAGGGGGTTTAGGTAAGTTCATTTCCAAATTTTGAGCCTTCCTGTGGGGGGGTTATAACAGAATAGCCAAAGTCAAATGGAATTTCTGCACCCATCCGAAGGGTGAAGGAGGTCTAGGAGTAGTTGACATCAAACAGGCGGCAGCAAAGCTGGTTGCTTCTTGGATTCTCAAAGTCCTTATAAACCCTGAACTGGATTGGGTTATACTTCTAGCTTATAACTTCAAGCGTATTTGGTCTATCAGAGCTAACTTGGTGGAAGAATTACCCAATGCTATCTGCAGTCTTCTATTAGGAACCCTACACAACAAAGGGAAGTGATTTGTGGAAATCCCCATGGAGGGTGCTTGAATATATCAAAACTAAATTGCATTTCTCTAGAAAAGGCACTTTTATGAGGCTAGACTCCATTTGGGCATCAACGATTCACAGGAATGCTCTACTTAGCAAAATAGATTTTAATAAAGCCTGCCTCTTTTTCAGCAAGTGCCTCCAAGCTTGGGGACAGCTGTGGCAAAGGGATCATTTCATATGGAAGATGCTACTGGAAATTAGGAGAAAATTCAAACTTACTAATCAGGATGCGACTTTCATCGCCTGCTAGAATAGCTCTCTAGGAAGGTGATACATAGTAGAAGGGAGGTGCTGTGCTCAACTACGCCCTAAAGTCTAGTTGGATACTATCCTCTCATTTGCTACTTGTTCTGACACCTTATGACTCTATTGAAGACATGATCCCTGTCGTCAATTCTCGATGGAATACCTTCAACTCTACGCTTTGTTGGAAACATAGATTTTGACTTATTTGGGCTAAAGCTATTCCGAAAAAGTTGTCAACCTTGTTCTGGCTTGTAATGCTGAAGGCTGTTTGGACAAATGCCATGGGGGCTAAAATTGGAAAAGGGGATGGAAAATGCAAACAGTGTCCGAGAGCTCAAGAGGATGTTTTTCACCTATTCATAGCATGCCCGTCAGCTAGGAAGGTCTGGAAGAAAGTCATGTAGATACAATTAGGGGAGCCAGTCAATTGGAAAGCAATTCTCTTGGCGGATGAATCTAAAGTCAAACACACACGATGGGCATGTGTGTGAGCACATGCATTGTGGTTAGTGTGGATTTCCCAAAATGAGCTTCAATTTAATGATAAGCAGAATATATGGCTTTTGATTCAAATGCCTGCATCACTAAGCTTATCACTAACCATTTGAATGCCTCTGTGAGATTCAAATGCCTGCTAACCATTCAAAAGCCATGCAGAATATTGTGAAGATTGTGGGAGAGAGGGAAGGAGTCTCACTTGCGGCTTTCTCACCTGCACAATGGGGGAATACACACAAAGGTGGAGGCTGAAAACAGTTTTCCTCTTCTTAGTTGTGGAAGCCAAAAGAACTCAAGTACAAAGAAAATAGAAGAACCCTATATGTGGGTTTCAAACCAAACTCAACTAACTAAGGTGGCATACTAACTGAGCCACGAACTAGTGTAGATAAGGATAGCTGTCATCTAGCTATTATTTGTGGGCAGTGTACCAACCACATCTCCAGCTAACAAGTCGGTGACATAAATGCACAACAGTCACCCTGGCATATCGCCAGTTGAGCTCGATATCTCAACACTCCCCCTCGAGCTCAATCCCAAATCCTGCACACCAAGCGGGTCTCTGAACTTGCGCAGCTTCTCTGTGCCCAATGCTTTCGTGAATATGTCAGCTACTTGATCCTCTGTGCTGACATAAACTAGATCAATAAGACCTAGTAAAACCTTCTCCCGCACATAGTGATAATGCACCTCAATGTGCTTTGTTCTAGCATGAAAGACTGGGTTCTTTGCCAAATGTATACTGCTCATGTTGTCACAATAAATGACAATCGGCCCATCTGTAGACTGATGCATATCATAAAGTAGCTTATGCAACCAAGCTACCTCACATGCAGCCATTGCTGCACCCCTGTACTCAGCCTCTGTGCTCGACAAGGCAACTGTAGGCTGTTTCTTGCTGCTCCAAGTGATTGCAGCACTCCCAAAAGAGAACACATATCCACTGGTAGATCGTCTATCTGAAATGCTACCAACCCAATCAGCATCAGTGTATTTATGCAACTGTATCTCAACCCCAGCCTCATAAAATAGTCCATACTGCAATGTGGACTTCACATACCTGAGTATGTGTCTAGCCGCATCCAAATGCGGTTTCCTTGGAGCCTACATAAACTGACTTACCAACCCAACAGCATAGCTCAAATCTGGCCTGGTAATAGTCATGTAAATCAAACTTCCTACTATGCATCTGTATGTAGTAGGGTCTTCCAGAAGCTCACCTGCATCTGCGCTCAGCTTCACATTCTACTTCAAAGGAACTAAAATAGGCTTACAGCCTGTCATCCCATATTTGGATAGCATGTCCAATCCATACTGCCTCTGCAAGAGCTGTATCCCACTTGGTGATCTAATCACCTCAATGCCCAAGAAATAACGCAGCTCTCCCAAATCCTTCATCTCAAACTTCTGCCTCAATAGCATTTTCACATGAAGGATATCTTCATCACTATCACCTGTGATGATCAAATCATCAACATAAATGACCAGCAGCATAATCCCTTTCTCTATTTTTCTCACATAGAGTGAGAAATCTGCCTTGGAAATCTCAAAGCCAATAGTGACAAGATACTGTCCTATCTTGTCAGACCATGCTCTAGGTGCTTGCTTCAAGCCATACAAGGCTTTCTTCAACCTGCAAACAAACTCAGGATGAGTAGCATGAACATAACCTGCTGGCTGCTCCATAAAGACCTCTTCTTGCAAATCACCATGCAAGAAGGCATTCTTTACATCCATCTGATGTAAAGACCATCCCTTTGATGCAGCCATAGCAATGGCTGCTCTTACGGTTGCCATCCTTGCAACCGGGCTGAAAGTTTCTTCATAATCAATGCCATATGTCTGTGCATACCCCTTGACAACTAATCTTGCCTTATATCTATTCACATAACCATCTGCATTGTGCTTGATCTTATAAACCCACTTACAACCAATTGCATTCTTGCCTTTAAGCAAAGGCACCAATTCCCATGTAGCATTAGCATCCAAGGCATCCATTTCTTCATCCATGGCTTTCTCCCATTTTTCATTTCCCATGGCTTGCTCAAAAGAAGTGGGTTCTGGTTCCTGTATCACTTTGACCATATAGGCATAGTGAATGGCTGTAAATCCATCATATTTCAGCCTATCCACAGGATACCTAACCCTGGTAGACCTGCACAAAATAGGCTCACTTCCAGGTGCTCTCAAAACATCCCTGGTCTTCCTTAATCCAGGTGTAACAATAGAAGGAATACCCAACTCATCCACACAAGAGTGACCTGCATTCACATCATACATGGGCTGATCTACCTTCTCTTTTCCTTTTCGTGATACCTGCGTACCACTCTCTGCATTGCTTTGAGGGGATTCTCCTGATCTCAATCTGCCTGTCCATGGCGAAGTATGTGAACCACTGGTAGAGGACACTCCAGGTCCACTGATATTTTGTGATTGCTGCTGTGCAGCATTACCATTTTGTGCATCTACATCAATCATCACATTTACTGGTTTATACTAGCTGCTCATCTCATCAAAAACAACATCTTTGCTCACTGTGAACTTACGTGTAGAAGGGTCATAGCATCTATACCCTTTCTGCTGCAGAGAATAACCAATAAAGACGCACTTCTCAACTTTTGGATCCAACTTGGACCTCAACTCATCTGGCACATGGACATAGGCAATGCAACCAAAAATCTTCAAATGAGAAATATCTGGTTTCCTACCAGTATACATCTCCTCTGGCGTCATGCCATGTATTGCTGCAGTGGGAGTCCTGTTCAGTATATAGACTACCGTAGCAACTACTTCAGCCCAATAATAATCTGGTAGATCTTTTTCATTTAGCATAGCCCGAGATACCTCTCCAATATGCCTGTTTTTTCTTTCTGTAATTCCATTTTGCTGTGGGGTATGACTGCATGAATATTGCTGCTTTATACCATGCTCCTGCAAGAACCTTGCAAACTCATTTGAGAGGTACTCTCCCCCTCCATCTGACCTTAGGCATTTTATTTGCAGGCCTGTTTCTTTTTCAACCATAGCTTTGTAAGCTTTGAAGTGCCCAAACACTTCACTTTTCTTTTTCATAAAATACACCCATAGTTTTCTGCTGAAGTCATCAATAAATGTGACAAAATAGTGACAGCCTCAATAGATGCAGCTTTTGTAGTCCACACATCAGAGTGGATTAATTCCAATGGCTTTTTACCCTCTTGAACATGCCTAGGAAAAGGTTTCCTTGCCTGTTTTCCAAATTGACAGGCTTCACAAACCTTGTGCATTTCTGCAACCTTGAATTTTGGCAATCCTGCAACAATATTTTGGGCTTGCATTGATTTAAGTCGCTGTATATTAACATGACCAATGCGTTTGTGCCAGATATCAATATCTGCAACTACACCGGTCCCATGTGCAAACATTGCTGCACTCAATTCAGGCATGTCTGCATCCAACGTAAACATCCTGCCCTTCTTCTTTCCTTTTGCTATCAAGCGACCATTATTTTTCATATCCTCAACAAAGCATCCATGAGGATTAAATCTGACCTGCAAGCCCTGCTCAACCATCTGACCAACAGAAACCAGGTTCTTGGTGATGTTCAGGACATGAAATACATCAGACAAGTATTTCTTTTTCCCATCCTGCATAGACAAAGGAATTTTGCCAATCTGCACAATAGGATGTGCAGTATCATCACCAGTCTCCACAAATCCTCGCTTTTCCATTTTCCTTGCGTCTTGCATCCATTTTGCATAACCTGTCATGTGGTTTGACGCACTTGAGTCAACATACCACACATCATTTTGTTCTTCTGCACTTGTCACAGAATTGCTCATATGCTGCATCATAAATAGATGCTCATTTCTGTCATCACCCTGCCTGCTAGAAGATACATAATTGCCTTGCTGCAATTTTCCATTCAGAATGTCATTCTGCTTTTTGTAGCAGTCCTTAGCCATATGACCCATTTTGCCACAATAGTAGCATTCAACATTGTTGTTTGCATTTTAGCTTCTCTGCTATCCACCACGGCCTCTTTGGCTCCCCCTGCCTCTTGAGTTACCACGTCCTCCTGCATAGGACTGGTTTTCTTGCGTTTGCTGCATATTCTGATTTCTACCATGGCCTGCAGATCGGCCTCCTCTACCTCTGCCTCTACCTCTGCCAGCATTTGAGTAGAAGACAGTTTCTTTTGAAGTTCCTGCTGAAGAAGATGCACCACCATTTCTTTGCTCTTCAGAAATTAGAAGAGCAATCAGCTCCTCAAAATCAGGAAATTTTTCACGGACGGCAATGGATGTCCGGAACTATGCATAATCCTTTCCTAGACCATTCAAGGTCACAGAAACCAAATCATCATCATCCACTGGCGACCCAATGGAAGTAAGTGCATCTGCAATTTTCTTCACTTTCATGTGGTAGTCATTTATGCTCAAATTTTCTCTCTGCACATTGTGCAACTCCTGTTTGAGTTGCATTTTCCTGGCTTGCGTATTTGTGCTGTACATTTTTGCCAAAGTATCCCATGCCTCCTTTGGCGTACTTGCATCCTGAATATGCACAATCATGGAGTCCGAAATACTGATAGACAGCCAGTACATAACTTTCCTGGCTCTCTCATGCCATCCTTTGAATGCCTGCATTTCCTGTTGACTGGGAACAATTCTAAACTTCCATGCCTGGAAGTTGTTCTTGTCAAGCTTTTCAGTGACAATCTGTGAAAGAGAATCAGATGCCATTACAGAACACTGCAAAATATTCTGTCACTGCAAAAAAACACAGCTTTTTGCCTCACACGGGCAGATCTGCAAAACTGACGAAAGTGGTATTTCACCACACAGTCACTTCCTAGTGACGATTTTGCATCAACAGGCAACAGGCATGAATCTGCAACTTCCAATATCTCTGCACACAGGCATACAATGCAATTTCTGCAGCACCTTTCCACCGACTAGCCGCGCGCAGTGGTCGCACAGCAAAAAACAGGGCCTTTTTCTGAGTGCCTGCGAAGAACTTCCGCCTTCAAAACGGGCCCCGAAACGGCCTCAATTCAGAAAAATAAAGTCACCAAGGGTTTCGTCCTTTCCCGCAGCATATACTACGCTCTCGCCACACCGCGAAGGGCGTCTCAATCTGAGACAGTGCACTCTTGCACTTCTGGCTGTGCTACCTGCAGAGATTTGCTCCCAAACACGAAATAGGAAAGCAACACTGGTCCTCTTACCAGGACACCACGAACTTGGCTTGCTTTCTTGAGCTCCTTACCACGAACAAGGCTCTGATACCATGTGAAGATTGTGGAAGAGAGGGAAGGAGTCTCACTTGCGGCTTTCTCACCTGCACAATGGGGGAATACACACAAAGGTGGAGGCTGAAAACAGTTTTCCTCTTCTTAGTTGTGGAAGCCAAAAGAACTCAAGTACAAAGAAAATAGAAGAACCCTATATGTGGGTCTCAAACCAAACTCAACTAACTAAGGTGGCATACTAACTGAGCCACGAACTAGTGTAGATAAGGATAGCTGTCATCCAGCTATTATTCGTGGGTGGTGTACCAACCGCATCTCCAGCTAACAAGTCGGTGACATAAATGCACAACAGTCACCCTGGCATATCGCGAGTGGAGCTCGATATCTCAACAAATATATGGCTTTTGAATGGTTAGCAGGCATTGCGGATTTATGATAGCGACCTCGAGCAGTCCTTCACAGAGATCAAGAAGCATGAGCTGCAGACTTTCAACAAAGAATGCCACTTCAAGGGATCCATTTACTATGAAATAGACTCAGAGTGACGTATGTACTTGATATTATATGGCTGACTTAAATGGGAGCCAAATGTATATCTTATGAATTGTTTATAATATAACTCCTTTTTTTTCTCAAAAATAGAGAAATTCATAAATAAGGTATTTTATATATTAATATAAAATCTTGGCAAAATTTTATTGGTGTAGTTTTTTAAGTTTCAAAATATTGATATAACATAGTATGATTCTATATATTTTCTTTAGAATTTTAAAGTAAACCTTTCAATCCTGGCGAAACTTTCAAATTTTTCATATTAAAGGTTCAAATCTTGGCCAATGTTTCAAACATTTGTTTTTATTAGGGCATACAGACGTTCGACACCAATATAAAACTTTCACTTCTTAACAAAACTAAGATGAAAAAATTCATCCAAGCCCTCATGGGAAAATGTTTGGAAAGTGATGTGTGTGTCTAAGTTTGTATCAATGTTCTTAAGCTCAAGGAGAGAATCTCAAATTTTCATATTAACCCCTTGGATTCTCATGTGTAACAAATGGAGGAGGTTGAAGTTTGCTCAAAATTGACATTAATATCTACGCTTTTCCATCATTGATTGCTTTTAAAATCAACCATAGAAGATCCAGCTCCTCAAAATTGGCATTAATATCTAGGCTTTTCCATCATTGATTGATTTTAAAATCAACCATATAATTATTTAGAATGAGAACCTCTTTCCAACTCTTGGTATGATGTTTTTTAATAGATATTATATCCATCTTACATGGAAATGGCCTTGAGGAGAGGTATAAATAGTGTGTGTTGATTGAGTTTAGATACTACCCACATTCATCTTACTAATGGGCCTAGGATTCCTTTTGGATGCTAAAGACATGGCATTTTTCCTATAGGATGAATAGATGGAATTGCAAAATAATAAGGTACCATGAGGATATAATCCATGAATTGATAGAAATTCAAGACAAAAAAGGTAACATGAGAATCTAATGCATTTCTAGGCTCTTAATTCAATGAGACTGGCTAGGAAAAATAAGAAGAGTAAACACAAAGATAGAATTTAGTACCACTCCCAATGTTAATGGTTGAAAACTATAGTCTCTATGTAATTACAAAGGTAGATCTATGTCCCCAAACTTGTAGCCTAGTTGGTAATGCTTTGGGGTCACAATGGTGAGGTTGTGAGTTCAAAACCCCTTGGTTACAATGAGGTGGTGTTTTACATGCGATGGACATGCTAGGTAACCATCTGACACCAATCATGCCAACTTTGGCATTTGTCTATGATCTTCAACTCTGCCACTCCATTCACCAATGAAAAATGCTAGAGGAGGGAGTCAAGGACACACGATTTTTCTTGGGGATAATACCTAAAAGTTATGCCAAAGCTTCAAGAGTACAACTCCAACCAAAGTGTAGATGCTAGCCTTGCTTGTGTATCCCAAGGTGTGGTACTAGCTTGTCTAATTTTAAGGAAGAGGATGGCAAAAACCCCTATTGTGGGCACTTGGGTGTTTGAGATCCTAAATAAAAGGGGAGATCTATGATAATCCCTCTTATTAAAACTATATTAGTTGCTCTAGAACAAATATATAATTGGACCCCATGAAATAGCTAAGGAAGAAAAGAAGAAAGGGCATCATTGAGGAACAAGGCTTGGCACTACTTTCGCATGCGCACACACATCATGTGATAATGTGGCTAGTGGGATGCACATTGATGTAGATAGAATAGATCTAGAAATAGAGACCGAATCAAATGTTTCACAAGCCAATATACGTGTCACTGAAAGGATGCATGAAAATAAAAATTGCAAAAACTCTATCAAATATTCTAGTACTAATATGCAATAGGAATCCATGGCTACATATTGCAATATATACTCACCGCCATTGTCAGATCGAAGGATCTTGAGTCACAGTGACTTGTTTGAAGTCTAGACATGCTTTGATAGTCTTGAAAAGAATGAAAGGCCTCAAATTTGTGTTGAATAAAGTACACCTTTGTCCAATGCCTATAACCATCTATAAAAGTCATATAGTATCTACTACCACCCTGAGATGGAATAGGCATCAGTCCACACAAATCTATATGTACCAATCCAAGCAATTCAATGGCACAAGGTGCGCTATGATAAAATGAACTTTGCGAATGTTTGCCAGTGACACATAGTTCACAAACACTCAAATGAGCATGAACAACTAAGCTAAGGACATCAATAAGATTGTGGCTCTGTAGATGTTTGATAGACTAAATGTTTGCATGGGCTCGATATCAGTGCCACAACTCTTGGCATTACTACCATTTGTGGCCAAAAGAACCACGCTTTTAATGTCATTGGCATCTATAAGAAGAGAAAGGGATTGGTGATGAATACCTTGAGCAATAAGTTGTTGGGTTTCTTCATGACAGATGAAACAGACATGGGAAATAAATTCGGTGATGAGGCCCATGTCCGTGAGGTGAGCTATTGAAATGAAGCTTTGCTTTAGATTTGGCCCATAAAGAACTCTATGCAATTGAAATGTATCATCAGTGGAAAGTCGAACCTCAATATCACTAACCCCTCAATTGCATACTATAAATCATCTCCCATTTACACTGTACACTTGGAGGTGCAATCCTTAAATGACACAAACCAATCCCTATGATATGTCATGTTTTCATTTTCTCCTTAGTCCAAAATAAGATTTTCTACTAATCTGACTTTGAATATGAAACATGATGCTAGGACTTCATGGACATTGTGCATAGTACGCACTTTGTCAAAGTTTGGCTTAGATGTAGTGGGGTAAGCTTTGAGGTCTCTAAGCTACTTCTCAAGATTAGCAAGCTTGCGACAACACTTAAACTCAAAGTGACCTTCAAGATCATAGTAGTGATATTTACCTTTTCTTCAAGGCACCTTAGGACCTGAGGAGAATCTAGGTGGTGTTTGCATGATCAAGGCCTAATCTCCACCAAATGTAGATATGCCAAGTTTTCATCTCATCCTGGTAGAGTGCATCCGCTACTTGCTCCTAAGTGAGAATTTTATCGGTCAATATTAGAGCACTTTGAAAATTATGCCAGGTATTAGGAAGAGATTGATAGAGCTTGAGCTTCTCCTAGAGCTTCTACTATTAGATCGAGACTTTGTAAGCATCCCCAGCACATGTTAGTCTATTAAACAATTCCTTTGTTGACCAAACGTGAGTGTGAAGATCTCCCCCATCAACATACTATAAATTCTCAAGCTTGTGGAAGATTATATGCAATACCTCTACTTCAAAGCACTTTTGTACCATTGTATCAACCACTACTTGCATTGCATGGTGCTTTGAGCATGATCTCTCCCTTCAAGATCAAGCAAATGTTGCAAGAGCCTTGTCTACACAAAGTTGCCAAGACTTTGCATGGGCCGCGGCATTAGGTTTCTTCTCAGTCCCATCCACAATTGCATAATAGACTTCTCCTTTGAGGTATAAGGTTATCATCCTTTTTAAGGCCTCGAATCTACTAGCATCTAACACATCCTTTGAGGTATAAGGTCATCATCCTTTTAAAGGCCTTGATCCTAGTACCATCAAACACAAGAACCAATCGATACATGGAATTGGGTGTTGGTGTTGACATGTTGCTCCAGTATCAGAATTACCAAAGGTACAGATCACATTGGACCAACTATTAAATCTTGTACCAGCATTCAAGGAGCAATTATTTCAAGGTTTGGAAGGAGACAACCAACCTAAAGCACCATAAGCTATGCTTGAAGAGGATGAAGAGGAATCTAAATAAATCTATATATCAACAATAGAAGAGGTTAATTACAGAGTTCCAACAATTAATATTGAGTACAAAATTCAAAGAATACCAGATCTCCTGATTGATGGAGGATCTAGTATTAACAAATTATTTGAAGAGTTATTCAAGAAATTCTACCTCAATGAGCTAGCTCTAGCACCAATTCAAGTGAGAATGGCTAAACAAAGAAGAATCCATCCACTGGGCAACCTCAGAGGCCAAGAAATTAGCATATGGGGATTAAGTTTCATTGTGACATGTGTTGTACTCAGAATGGAATAAAAAGATAGTTCCTACTCCATGCTATTAGGTAGGCCTTGGCTAAGAGCTGCAAGAGTGAAACAAGATTGGGGAGCTGAGAGAATCATGATAACAAAAGGTAAGAAAAAGTTTAAGATTTACCTAACATCTAAAAGAAGTCTCCCTTGACATATGCAACCATTGGAGGAAGAAGGTGTAAACATGGTAGCTGAACGTGAGGAGGATGAGAAGGAAAGCTTCCTGAGAAGAAATCCATCTGTAATACCTATCTTTGAGGTATATGTCATAAAAATAGTCAAGCAATACATCACTCAAGGAAGAGAACCTGATCTAACTGCCAAAACAACACAGGCACATAGATTTGGACAGAAGTTGGATGCAAAATCTGACTACAAAAATAACAATATAGCAAAAGAATCAGACAATGAGGAGGGTACATCAAAGGACAACAACAAAATAAGTATACAGGTCATCATTGAAGAAGAAACATAGTTTGAAGAGCATATGAAAATAAGTGCAAGAGTAAAAGAAGATGATATAGAAGAAATGAAACTTGGAAACCATGATAACCCCAAAATAGTGCTGCTAAGAACTGGCCTCAATAGTTCATTCAAAAAACAACTCAAGAAATTGCTAGTCAAATACAAAGATGTGTTTACATGGCACTTTACAAACATGAAGGGTGTAGACCCAAAATTTTTCCAACATAGAATCAATCTAAAAAAAGATGCAACCCCAGTGATACAACATAGATATAGGATGAACCCCAATTATGTCAGACAAGTAACAAACTACTCAGAGTTGGATTCATATATCCCTTGGACCATGTAATATGGTTATCCCCAATTGTTATTGTACCAAAATAGAATGGGAAACTCAAAATATATGTGGATTATAGGAAATGGAATGCTTCCACAATCGATGATCCATTTCCACTCCCATTTTGTGACTCATTACTAGCTGATGTTGCGAGCCATGAACTTTATAGTTTCCTTGATGGATTTAGTGGAGTGGCTACAATCAAATCAGAATGGCTCTTGAGGACAAAGAAAAAATAGCATTTGTAACTAAGTGGGGAGTATTTGCATCTAATGTGATGACATTTGGACTAAAAAATGCACCACCTACTTTCCAAAAGTACATCCAAAATGTATTTGCAGAATACAACTTTCGTGAGAGTATTTTTGGATGATTTTTAAGTGTTTTGGAAAAAGGCATGAACATCTTGTTCAGCTAAGACCATGCTTTGAAAAATGCCGATTGGCTAGCCTTGCAAAATGTGCATTTGCTGTCAAAAGAGGAGTCCTATTGGGACATATCATATCAAAGGAGGGGATGGAAATTGATCCTAAGAAAGTCTATGTCATTAAGAAGGCAAATCCACCAAAGAATTTGAAACAATTACAAAGGTTTGTTGGGAAAGTCAAATGGCATTGCAGATTTTTGAGATACTTGGCTGAGATATGCTTTCCACTTATAAAGCTAACAAGAGAATCAGATCCATATGTATGGGGAAAGAACAAGATGAAGCCTTTAATATCCTTAAAAATATGTTGGAAATAGCACCCATCTTGCAACCACCTGATTGGAGTTTACCATTTGAGGTCTTTGTGGATGCATTAGACACAGCTATTAGTGTATTATTAATGCAACAAAAGAAAGACAAATGGTTCAATCCAGTGTACTATGCAAGTAGGATCCTCACAAAGCATGAGAGGAATTATGTTGTCACTGAAAGAGAAGCACTTGGGATGGTATATGCATTGCATAAGTTCAAACATTATATGTTGGGCAACAAGATTTTTTTGTAATGTGGACCACCGAGCACTAATATATTTGGTTAATAAACCACAACTCATAAGCAGACTTGCTAGATGGATGCTCCGACTACAAGAATTTGATTATACAATTGTTCATAGACATAGAAAACAGCATAATATTGTAGGTTATCTTAGCAGACTGACATTAGGAGAATCTCCAATAGGGATTCCATATGACCTGCCTGAAGAGGAATAGACCAAGTCATAAAAAGATGTGTCCAACGTCATGAGCAAAAAGCTATTTTGGCAGAGGCCCATGGAGGATCATTAGGAGGACACTTTTCAGGTGAGATCATAGGTAGAAAAATATTACAAGTAGGCCTATGGTGTTCCATAGTCCTTAAAGATGCTCATAACTATTCCAAATATTATTGCCAAAGAGATGATTGGACACTGGATGTGATGACAGAATGCCACATTAGCCCATCCTGATTCCTAGCATTAGGACCTTTTCAAAAATGGGGGCTGGAATTTCTAGGACCTATCAAACCAATAGCAAAGTACACAGGTAATCAATACATACTTGGTGCAACTAATTACTGCACAAAATGGGTGGAAGCAGTAGACCCCAAAGACAAAAAAGCTATAACTATTGCATATTTCCTATATTATAATATCACTGCAAGATTTGGTGTACCTATTGAGATAGTATCAGATAGAGGAACACACTTCATCAACAAAACAATCTAGAAAATGACAAAGCTGCATATGATGCTACACAAAAAGTCAGTAGCTTACTACCCTCAGGCCAATGCTCATGCTGAAAGTACCAACAAAATAATGAAGATGTTATTTAAGAGGACAATGGTAGACAATCCTCTACAGATTGGGATCAAAAGATAGATTCGGTCCCATGGGCATTAAGAATAGCCTAGAAAGTCACCACGACAAGTCTAACACTTGGTCTATGGTTGTGAGGCTATAGTTCCGATGGAGTTTGTTGCAAGAAGACTAAGAATGGATGTAGAACATAGGCTTTCAACAAAAGAATCAGCTAATTTTAGACTACAACAATTATTGCAATTAGGTGAAGATAGGCTTCAGAGCTTATACTATTGGAACTTGGGGAGAGAGGAGAGCTTCATCATGGAGGTGAGTGAGAACACATGAGATATTCAAATGGGTGTTCTATTCATTGTGAGAGGGAAGTACCTCTTTTATAGAAATGGAGAGAGGGTGCCCTAAATCAATGGCACCTCTCCTACATCGATGGACGTAGCTCCTACATCATAGGAACTAGCTAAATCAAAGGAACCTCCCATGTGGGGGCCTTTGTACTTACATCATCACTTCTGTCATAGTCTAGACACCTCATAGCACTAGGTGTGCTTCTACTACACACACACACATGTGAATCCCCTAGATGCACACATGCACCTTAGTGTAAGCCCTTGATCACATATATCCCAACATTCCCCCCTCAAGGGTTTGCCTCTTGCTATGTCAAGGATTCATCTAGTCACATAGTTTCTCATGCCATCTCATGGTGGTCAAGGATAAATCTATGGCTAGGATCTCATGCTAGCAAAGGTGCCCAAGAGTCAAGATTTACAAAAATGGGATAGACCCCCCCCAAATGGTTATCTCCCTTGCATGTACAAGGATGAATCTTAGGTCTTTGTGTGGACCTAGCTTCTCATGTCTGCAAGAGGTACCATGGGGGTAAACACATATCACATGGCCTACATCATATGGTGACTAGAGGTTATTTACAAAAGACAAAACACATAACATTCTTTTTGGAGTACTATTCTAGGTAGAGAACCTCAAAATTTGACCAAGTGATGATAAATAAAGTTCAAAAGACAAAGTGCTCAAAAGGCATAGTCTTTATCCTCTACCACAAAGTTTGATTCTTCATTTGTTGATGGAGTTATTTCTTCAACTATATTTGCAAAGGGATAAACTTTGCAGTAATTTCTTTGTATGCTCCCGATTCAGCAACAGACAAAAAGCTTTTACGGGAATCTCTATTATGTGCAGATGGCAATTGTTTTCTATGGGGGATTTCAATATGCTAGAGATGAAGAGGGACACATGGTTGGAAAAAGGCATTGCCATGAGAGGTTATAAGTTGGTTCTTTGGGAGGAACTCAAAGACACTAACAACTGGTAGATGCATGTACGGATGGTGAGTTTACTTAGTGCAATAGTCAATTGAGAGAGCATAGGAGAGAAGCCAGATTGGATAGGTTTTTTGTCTCATGGTGTCTTTTGAATAACATTTACTTTAAAGATTAATTCTTTCTCCTCCCTAACTCTTTCAAACCACAAACTTGTCTTTCTATGCTATAATTTGGGGTCGTCATAGAGGTATTTCATTGTTCAAAACAAACCCAAATTTGTTTGCTTTGAAGAGTGTCCTAGGAAAATGCTTTTGGTAAAGGCATTTCTATTGCAGATGCTTGGGATTTAGTTGTTGAGGATACCCAAAAAATTCTTAAGATAGCTATAAAAAATAGAGCGAAGATAAGGGCTCAGAGAATGGATCTAATTCAGAGTAGAATTAAGAACTTGGAGTAGCAAGCTAGAGTAGGGGATACAGCTGCACAAGGGGAGCTACTTATTGGAAAAAAAAAGCTCAGAAAACAAGAACAGATTAGGTTGAATGACTCTTAGATTTACTCAGATATTGGTGGGTGGGAAAAATAGACAGACCCACCAAAAATACCTTTAAACTGATCAGAAGAAAAAAAGTCAATGAAGATATACCCCTTTTAAAAGAACTAATGGCACTTGTGTTTTAACCATAGAGGAGAACATCCAACTAATACAAATGCACTTTTAGACACTCCTATCCTCTTCAGTCATACCAGATCAAGAGACTCTAAGAGCCAGATAGTTGTGTCAAATTGTAAGAGATAAAGAGGCCCTTTTCCATTGAAGAGATGAAGGAGGCAACCATTACAGTGATGGTCGATGGCAAAACACCACAAGATTATGGTCTTCTCATTGAATTCTATAAGGTTTTCTGGGACTTGGTAAGACCTTACTTGCTATTGCTTTAGCAAGAAAGTTTTGTGAAGGGTTCTCTCGCCCCTCATGTCAATGGTGGAATAATTAAACTCATCCCAAAGGAAGGCCCCAAAGATGATCTTAAGAACTGGAGGCCTTTAACAATGCCCAATTGTAGCTACAAGATTTTTTGCAAAGGCTTTAGCCCTTAGAATCCAAAGTAAGATGAAAGACAGGATACTTCTTGAACATACAGGTTTTATAAAGGGTCGTCGCCTTCTTGAGGCCATTATAAGCATTTGGGAAAGATGTAAATATGCTAAGGAGACTAAATAAGATATTTTCTTCCTGAAGGTTGACTTTGATAAAGCCTATGATAGGCTAGAATGGGATTTCCTACCACAATCTTTGCAGGACAACATGGGCCTAGGCCTTTCTTTCATTTCTTATGTTAAACTCCTACACACTAATGCTTCAGCCAAGGTAAGTGTCAATGGATTTATGAGTGCCCCTTTTCTCTTGTAGAAGTCAAATCTAGGAAGGTAATCTTAAGGGGATTGAACTCATGTCTGGTAAGCATTTAGTGTGCTAGCAATTTGTTGATGACACCACCCTTACCCCAAGGAATAATGATCATGATGTTAGATGTGTTATGGACTTCCTTGATACCTTTTATAAGGCATCAAGCTCTAGAATTAGTCACTCAAAAATAGGCTATGATACTATAAGTGGCGAGGAGCAATTGGTTATTCAAAATCTGAGATGTCTCAAAATTAAAAAGGGCATAGTGTTCAGACTTTTGGGGATTCCAATGGGCTTTGAAATAACCATGAAGTAAAGGTGGGAGTGGTCTATGGAGAGATTTCAAAAAAATATTGACAAGTGGAGGGGATATCAGGCCAATTTGGTAGGGAGGATATTAGTTCTTATTCATTGCATTTATCCCATCTCTATTTCCTACCTCTCTTGTTGGGCCCCTTCAAAAGCTGGGCTAGATAAGTTTATAAGAATCTGTAGATCTTTTCATGGGGAGGTATATTCAAGATATCTAAGGTAAGATGGGCATACAATATTAAGCCTAGAAAAGAAGGAGTTCTTGCCATGATAGATATCTCTATTGTATCCAAAAAGCTATCTGCTACTTGGGTCATTAGAGTTATTCTAAATCTAGAGTGTCATTGGGCTCAGGTTTTGTTGAGAAATATGAAACACATTAGGCTAGTTAGGGCTCCTGATTGGAAGAATTATCCCCTAGTATCTGTTATTTATAATCCTGGACCCTCTAAGGCTATAGGTAGCTCATATGGCAATCCATTGGGAGAGTTGTTGAGGAGATAAAAGTGTTTTTGATCTTTTATGGCTAATGACTCCATTTGGGTTTCAACAATTGACATCGCATGAGATCAAAAGGGAATTTTCTTTATCTAACTAAGGCCAAGGTCTTATTTTAAACAAGTTGGAACTATGGTAGGGAGATGTTAGATGGAAGGGGGGTTTTGTACTAATTTTTCACAAAGAGTTCTGTTGATTAGGAAGCTCTTCCAATTCCCATCCCAACTACTGATATGGATTCTCTCTTTATAATTCTTAATCCTAGATGGAATTTACAGGGTAGTAGGGATAAATGGTAAGAAAGGTTTGACAAACTATGGGTTAAGCAAGTCCCTGAGAAGATGTCCTACCTTTCCTAGCTCATTCCATTCTGGCTCATGTGCCCCAACCTACAATGCCACAAAGAAGTGCTTGGCTGCTCGGTTATTGCAACAACATGATCAAATACCCCTGATACATGTAAGGGATACAAAGTCCCACACTTGGCACCCCTGGCCAAAAGCATAGAGCCCTTTTGAATTTTCCAAATTTGAAAGCCAAAAGTGGTGTGAAAACCAGCATCATCTAGCTGACCCACTGAAATAAGACTCTTGGTCAGCTTAGGCACATGTCTCACATGTTTCAAAACAAATGCAGACCCATTTGCAAAAGAAAACATTATGTCACCTGCTCCCACTATGTCACATGCATAGTCATTTCCAAGATGCACACAACCTGTCTTTCCACTATCATAAGTGGAGAACCATTCCCTATGGGGAGTAACATGGAATGAAGCACCAGAATCCAAAATCCAATCCTGGGAATATGCATCATCTGAAGTGGTAAGGAACTCTGCAGATAAACTAGACATGAAGAGAACATCATTGTCACTATCACGTGTGACTGCATTGATCTCCTCGATCTTCACTTTTCCTTTGTCCTCCCTTGGACTCTCTTCCTTTTGATTTGCACCCCAATTTGCATTCTTTTTCTTATCCTTTTGCTCTCTTTTCAGCTTGTAGCAATCCTTTTTCATATGGCCCTTCTTGCCACAATGGTAACACTCAATGTTCCGTGCCCTGGATTTGCTACGTGACTTCCCTCTTTCTTGGGACTTCCCCCTGAACTGTGATCTGCCCCTTTGCACATTTAAGGCTGCATCCTGCTTGTTGCCATCCATAGACTTCCGTCTAATCTCTTCAGCCAACAAGCTACCCACAACATCATCAAATTTCAGTACTCCACCAGGTGCAGAGTTACTGACAGCTGTACGGAAGGTATCCCATGAGGATGGCAATGAACATAAGAGAAATATTGCCTTAGTCTCTGCATCAAAATTCATCTTTTGAGCCTGAAGCTGGCTGAAAATAATATTGAATTCATTCAAGTGAGAAGCAATGGAGACCCCTTCCTTCATCTGCAGCTCAAACAACCTCTTCATGAGGTAAACTTTATTAGAGGCAGTTTCCTTCTCATAAGTGGCACATAGTTTCTTCCACAAATCTTCCGTAGTCTGCTCATTTACTACTGTGAAATAAACTGACTCTGCAAGATGAAGTCTAATAGTAGAATTTGCTAATGCATCCAACTCATTCCAATCATCCTCAGACATATTTGCAGGCTTAGCTTCAATACCGGCCAAGGGTTTAATCTGCTTCTTTTGAATAAGCACATCCCTTATTTGTTCTTTCCACAAAGAAAAGTTTGTCCCATCAAACTTTTTAATGCTGAAAAACTCCTTTTCAGGCATGGAAGAGGATGCCATGATGCAAATGAAACAAAATTCCAAATGCTAGTCCCTGCAACAGAGAATCACACCAAATACTAGGTGCACCCAAATGTGTATGCCACAATAGACTGAAATATCACCAAAGCTCAAAGCTCAAAGCATCAAAAGATGCATCTGACTCATGTGCATATACTATGCATCCATATGAGCAAATCTAGCCCAAAAGAAAATGCCAATAAGTGCCAAATAACTCAAGCATAAGCACCGTCCACTGGCATATGCATCAATAATGTCTCATCCAAGAGAGCATAGCACTATCAGTGCATCACCTGCAATGTGTCAAAGCTGTCCCTCAGCTTAAAATAGCATCCATGTGCAAAGCGTCCATAAAAAATAGCATCCCACAAGGCAATTTGGGCCTATCAGCGCATCCAACAAGGACCGCAATGCATCCAAATGGCCTATAAATCATCCACTGCAACCCAATGCATACCACGAATGAGCGCACACTGCTCAAACTGCAACCAGAGTGATCTGCATAAGGTATGCTCAAGAAATCATAGTCCCATGGTAATGAGCGCTACTGAAAATAGAACCTGAGATGCTTCAAAACATGGGCGCCATTGCATAATCGGACTCAGCAAGAAAATCTGCAAATATCTCTCTTCTGCCAGAACTCCAAAATCTCAACCGATGAGTGAGAAACGGGAGTCAATACTTATCCACTGCCATGTGGCATAAATCTAAGGTTTCAAAACCTTAGTATGAAAAATGCATAACAGAGAGACGAAATCGAATACACAGAGATTTATAACTCTGAAAATCCTTCACCGAATCGCGCAAGAACTGATAGGTAGGGGTTTTTGGGCATCCGAAACGCAATGGGACAGACGGTTTTGGAAACCGTGGTCTCAATCACTGGGTCCAACACACGGACTGAAAAACTTTTTTGGAAACAGAGCTATTTGTAAACTCCACCGGAGTGCGAATGATGAGCAACATAGAAGTTTTAGGACCTCCTGAGTCCACCGGAACTGACAGATCTGCAAATGGTTGCTCCAAACTTGAGTTCCAACACCCGGGCAAAAAACGCAGGAATTGACACAGTGAGTCAGAAATCCATTGAAATGATCTCAGATTCAAGAATGAAGGTGTTTCCAAGCTCCTGAAGTAATGTGGACACCAAAAGCAAGCAATAGTTGCCTCCACAAGTCAATACGGAGTCTCTGTCATCGAACGGAACAGGGAAAAGCTCAAAAAACGACTTTTTCTTTGAAAGCTCTTAAGAGGCTCTCAAAACCACTTCGTAAAGCCAAAGTGACTTTTCCAAAGGTTCCTCCAAGGTCTCTGCACACTCGGATGCAAGTAAAGTCACCCACAAAGCTTCCCACAGAGCTTCTCCTTCCTCCCACAGAGCTGCTGAGCTTCCAAGCATTCACACACGCTCAGCTAGATCACCCGGGCTCTGATACCAGTTGAGAGTGCTCTCAACGGAAGCAAGAATGGAAGAAGGAGAGAGAGAGACAGAGAGCCACACAAGTTTTGGTGGGTGCAGAACCACCCTAATCTTCTTTTTCATTCATTTATATATGTGTTTGAGTATTGTACATAATTGGGGTTAAGGCACAGTGACCTTTAACCCCCACACCACTCATATCCTCCCCCCCCTTGTGCATAGTATACACTCTTCCACCCCTCCCACATGCTATGAAAATGAACATATCCTATATTCTCTCCCCCTCTTTCTAACCTCCCCATCTTTCTTATAACAAAAACATGTATGGATTTCTAAAAAAAGCTCACAAAAACAAAGGAAATGGTAAAAAAGCTCACATTAAAAAGCTCGCCAAAAGATTTCCCCCCCACCGGTGGGGCATGGGACTAGAAGAATGAATGAGCCATTATAATGCTAAGACGTGAATTGAGATTATACTATTTTCATCACCTTGGCCTGACAAAGTCAAAAGATAACTAGGTAATCTTGGAATCCTTGTTTGTTGTTAGAATGAAAGTATCCTTGAAGAAAGAATTTTTGGAATTCAAATGGGAGGAGATGAGAGTTTAAGAACATTCTTGAATTAAATATGAATGCTGCTAAAATAGTTTAGTGTGCTAGGTTCAAGAGTAGATCTAGATGAGTCTAAGGCTATACTTCTTTCTCCTTGGTATTTTGAAACTATTAGAGATTTAAGGATAGATGATGATGTAAATGTTTTGGATGTTGTTTCATTGTTACTAAATGAAGAAATAATGGTAAATGCTATGTATCCTAGTGGTAATCGCTTATGTGGTAGAAGAAAATAAAATCTCAAAGAAAAATAAGTGACGTTGTGAGCATTGTAGAAAGCCAAGTCATTCAAAGAAGCAACACTAGAAGTGGTAGAGGGATGAGCAGTCAAAAAGTTTGAAGAATAAATTCTATAAAGTGGAAGAATTGAATTTGAAAGAACATGGTAAGTTTACTATAGTATTGGTGAAAGAACATGGTAAGTTTACTATAGTATTGGTCAAGTTCCTTTTAGCTACCATTGTTGTTAGTAGTTTGGTTTTTGATTATTTCAAGATTCTTTTCATCCCCCATTTGGATTTTGGGGGGGAATGTTGGAAAAAGCCTTTGCAGGCTCTAGTTATTTGGAATGATTGTATGCTTGTGGCATTTGAATAAAAGAGGGTCGTCTTGTGTTGATAAATGTTGAGTATGTGTGGGTGGCCTTTGTAGGAGATGGTGATTAAATGGTTGACATGGATACATGGCTAGAGACAAGTGCATTGCTGGTGATTGGATCATATACGTAGATAGGGTGTTTGGTTGAGCATGGATGCTAACCTAAGGGGTCACTAAGAAAGGGGGGTTCAAGCGACGAGCGGACAAAAGGTGGGAGGGTCCAAATATATAGGCTCAAGTCATTTTTGGGGAGCAAAAAAATCCAAATTATTTCAAAGAATATGTAAGTAAATATGAAATATTGATAAATAGATATAGATATAAATATACCTTTATATAATATACATATATAATGTCTAAGTGGTGACTTATTTACGACTTTCAAAAATCCTTTCTTTTCCTTTCACCATTGGTTGGATCATGAAATTTTGAGCAAATATCCTCTTTACAGTTCCTCAGGATGACCTAAGAAAAATATATAATACATTTTTAATAGACCCTCTAAGTGTATTTTGCCAGAGGAATATGGTTTGAAGGCTTGCCCCAACCCTATTCCACCGGCGGAATACCCTTGGAGAGCCTACGTAGAAGGGGTCATAACTTTTGCTCCTTAGCTCAGATTGAGGAGTTGTAAAAGGGAAAAATGTTCAAAATCTCATGATCTATGCAATGGTAGGCTTAAAATTACACTTTTTATAGTTATAAAAGAGAAATTTTAAAAATTTCAAGATGTATATGAGAGTTATAACTTCTCCCTAATTCATATTATGGTAAGAAAGAGTTCAATAGAGACCACATTTCCTTAAAAGTACTTAGGTTTGGAGAATTGGGAATATTTTGAAAATCCCTCCCTTGCATTCCCATATTTGATAATGTATTAGAGATTAATTTATGATCAATTACAATGGCTTCAAGTATGAGGTTTCCAATATCTTTTTCCTACTCATCCAAGGAATATGATGATGTTCTCTAAAATGAAGGTTATAATGAAAAATAAGTAAGTATATGGTTCCATAAATGAGAAATTAAGAAAGAATTGTATATTCCTTTGAGAAATATACAAGCATGGTTGGTGTCAAAAATTATCGCTCGGACTTTTCCGCTCATAGGTTTTTGCTCGAAAACTGTGCACATCCCTAAGAAAGTATGTATGATAGCACGTGCGATCAACATAAGGGCTTTTAGTTTTTTGGGAGTTACAAAAATTATACATACATTATGGGATTCTTACATAGTGGCCCCTCAGAGATGCTAAATGTCATCTAAATGGCAAGCCTGCAACTTGTGTGGTAGCATGACATCTAGTTGGGGGTAGTGAAACGTCATGCACCTCTTAGCTTCCTACTTCTTTCGAGCTCAGTGAAAAAGATCCTCATCACTTGAAAAGAGGGATGAATTTATGCAAAGGAATCTACTACACACCTTCTTTTTTTTCTTCTCTTAGATAAGATTAAAGATGCTAACATCCAAAGTGATGTTATACTCTAGCATAGGCACATAATTTCTTCCACAAATCTTCCGTAGTCTGGTTATTTACTACTGTGAAATAAACTGACTTTGCAAGATGAAGTCTAACAATAGACTTTGCTGATGCATCCAACTCATTCCAATCATCCTCAGACATATTTGTAGGCTTAGCTTCAATCCCTGCCAAGGGTTTAATCTGTTTCTTTTGAATAAGCACATCCCTTACCTGCTCTTTCCACAAAGAAAAGTTCATCCCATCAAACTTTTTAATGCTAAAAAACTCCTTTTCAGGCATATGAGAGAATGCCATGATGTAAATGAAACAAAATCCCAAATGCTAGTACCTGCAAGAGAGAAATCACACCAAATACTAGGTGCACCCAATATGTGTTCCTTAATGAAGGATAGTGTCACCAAAACTCAAGGCTCAAAGCATCAAAACTGCATCTAACTCATGTGCATATACTATGCATCCATATGAGCAAATCTGACCCAAAAGAAAATGTCAACCCACAATGACAAAACAATGGCAAATATAATGATAATAAGAGCCAAATGTCATAAGCATAAATACCATCCATGGGCATAAGCATCAACAATGTCTCATCCAAGAGATCATAGAACAACCTGTGCATCCATTGCAATATGTCAAAGCTATCCCTCAATATAAAATAGCATATGTGTGCTAAACGTCTATCAATAAAATATCTCACAAGGCATAATCTAGGCCTATCAGTGCATCCAACAAGGATCACAATGCATCCAAATGGTTTATAAAGCATCCACTACAACCCAATGCAAACTACAAATGAGTGCACATGGCTTGGACTGCAACCAGAGTGATTTGCATAAGGTATATCCAAGAAATCATAGCCCCATGGCAATGACCACTAGTAAAAATAGAACCTGAGATGTCTCAAAACATGGGCGTCACTGCATAATCGAACTCAGCAAAATAATCTGCAAATATCTATCTTCTGCCACAACTCCAAAATCTCATCCAAGGATGGAGTAAGAGCTAGTCAACCCTTGCATTTACTTGCAAAAAATGAACCTTAGGAAACTTAACCTTAGCCAAAATGCCACATGGTAATCAATGAGAAGGTCTTGGAAACTTTGAGAAATTTCCTTCAAAGAGGACGAAAAAACACAGAGGATCATAACTCCCTCGATTCTTCATGGAATAGCAAGTAGCTTTGTAGACATATGTTTCAAGCAAAATGGGATAGACAACTCTCCAAATGAAGGTCCGGATGTTGAGTTTCCACTCACACAAGAAATGACAGAATGAAGACGTTGGAGTAGACAAAGCTTCATTATAGCTTCATAACTTCATGGAATCTGAATTAGATTTACAAGTAGAAGTTTTGGACTACTGTGAATCCATTGGGATGTCTGAACTGCAAATGGTGGCTTGGATATGGAGATCCAACACACAAAATCCGCGCAGGAAATTGAATTTTGTCACTTTTTGCAAGAGCTATAACTTTTCACTAAAAACTCGGATGACAAAGATGTAAAAACAAAAAATGAATTACTCAAAGTCTTCTACAACTTTGGTTTAGATCATAGGGCGAGATTCAGCTTTTAGAGAAAGATATCTTCATCACAAGACTCTCAAGTCTAAAATAGACTGTCTTTTTGCCTCCAAAAGCACTTGTTGGCTTCCAAAAAACCACTCAGAGAACTTTCCAAAGGTTTTTACAAGGACTCTACACGTCAAGATGCATGTAATGTCACCCAATGGAGCTTATCCTTTCTCCCACAGAGCTGTAGAGTAGACTTTGGGCTCCAGGTTCACACTTGGGCTTAGCTAACTAGAACACCCGAGCCCTGATATCAGTGGAGAGATCTCAACAATAGAAGTGGAATGGAAGAAGGTGAGAGAGAGAGGGAGATCTAGAAGAGAGAGTCACACAAATTTTGACTATGTCATCCATATATATATGTGTTTGAGTATTGTACTAACTGGGGTTAAGGTACAATGGCCTTTAACCCCCATAAAGACCTCGAAAATAAACCTTGCCCTTGAAAGGGAGGAAGAAAAATTGTTTTTTATTAGGAGACAACTTCGATAGGAAGATGAAACTGAGCTCAAAGCACTTTTAATGGAATACCGTGACTGCCTAGCATGGTCATACAAAGAGATGAAAGGAATTTCACCAGATGTGGCAGTACACACGATACCTATAAGGGAAGGTGCCCACCCTAAGGTATGTGGACCTTATTGCACAAATCCAAAGTATGGAACCATGGTTTATGACGAGCTGAAAAAACTCTAAGATGCCGGATTCATCTATGAGATAAAGTACACTGATTGGGTTTCATCAATCATCATCATGCCTAAACGCAACAAGAGACTCAGAATATGCGTAAACTTAAAGAATGTGAATGTCGCCACAATTAGGAATCACTATCCCCTACCTTTAACAGAAACAGTGTTGGAAAAGGTGGCAAGTTCTGAGATATATAGCTTCTTGGATGGCTTCAGTGGTGGCTATAACCAAGTGCAAATTGCTCCTAAAGACCAATCAAAAATAGCATTTGCTAAAGAATGGGGTATTTTTGCCTCAAGAGTCATGCCATTTGGCCTTTGTTATGCCCCGGCCACATTCTAGCGAGTCATGTTCATAGCTTTCAAGTCATTTTTGAATAAGATTTTACAGGTGTTCGTGGATGATTTGTGCATCCACTCGAACAAAGAAGACCACTTCAAATGTCTTAAAGTAGTTCTAATCAAATGCAGGGAATATGACATCTCCCTAAATCCAACAAAATACCAGTTCATGGTCACCCATGGAGTTGTTTTGGGACACATCATTTCTCAACATGGGATTGCAACTGACATGGACAAAATCAAAATCATCATGGAATTGCCTCCTCCTACAAATTCCAAAGGTGTATAGGTCTTTATGTTACATGTCGGCTATTATAGAAGATTTATCTTGTGGTATACCATGATACCCAGACCACTTTAAAAATTATCAGTGAAATTCTTATTGACAGAAGAGTGTGACCAAGCCTTTGAGCTTTTAAAGTGGTGCCTAATCACATCACCCATCCTTATATCTCCCAATTGGGATATTGATTTTCATGTTCATACTGATGGATCCAAGTATGCAATTGGGAGTGTGCTTTGTCAACCTGGTGATGAACATAAGAAAGACTACCCATTCTCCTTCTCCAATCGACAACTCAATGATGCGGAGATCAACTATACCACCTTAGAGGGAGAAGCCCTAGCAATGGTGTAAAGTGTTAAGAAATTTTGGCACTATCTATTGGCAAATGATTTTGTCTTCTACACTAGCCATCAAGCATTGCTTTATTTTGTGAACCGTCTATGTACAACAGGAAGAATAACCAAATGGCTCCTCTTGCTTAAAGAATTCAACTTCAAAATAGTGGTCTGCAAAGGTGCCCAACACTACATTGCCGAGCACATGTCTCATGTCAAGTCAGGAGAAGAAGCCCCTGAAGTAGAAGATGACTTACCAGATGCCACACTATTCAAATAGATGCTGTTCCAAATTGGTGTGGAGATGTCATTGGGTACTTGATGGCAGGATGACCACCCCCTGAAATGAAAGAAATGGATGCTAGAAAACTAATTTTAAAAGGAGGACAACTGTACAAGATGGGCAAGGACCAGGTTTTAAGAAGATGTGTAATGCCTCATGAGATCATGCCAATCCTGAGTGAAGTCCATGAAGGCATTGTAGGAGGACACTTCCAAGGGGAAGCCACAACAAGAAACCTCGCAAGCTATTGATGGCCAACACTTTGGGCGGATACCTATGAATATGTCAAAGGTTGTGATGTATGCCAACGAACTACAATGCAAAGACTTCAATCCCCTAAGAACAATTGTTGCACAAAAACCATTTGAAAAATGGGGGATTGACTATGTGGGTCCCATCCATCCAATAGCAGCAAAGGGAACACAGGCATGCTACATCATTGTGGCCACTAATTACTTTACTAAATTGGCTGAAGCTAAAGCAGCTAGAAAAGAAGAGCTCTAGGATTGCTAAGACAAGCTTGAAGACATGCAAGAGTCTTTGGCAATACGCACGTTCAACATTGAAGAGCTTACAAGGGAATGTAGAATCTTAAAGAACCAACTTGCTACTGCTAAAGAGGCCAGCACTTCACAAGCATAAGTCTTGGACCAATGGTTCAATACCACTGAAGTCATTCCTCAACAAGCGCAGGTCACCTTGCAAATGAGAAAGCTTGAGGAGGAATATATATCCATCTACCATAAATATAAATAAAAAATTGGATGAGATGCAATCCCAAAAGATAATCATCTCCAAGCTTGAACTCCAATTGCTAGTGCACAACAATGAGGCAATGGAAGACAACACCAATGAAGTCCCATTCCAATGCACAATGATGGTGTACCAAGAGCTTGTGGCTACTCTACAAGCAGAAGATCACCTCAACGCACGAGTGCTTATCCAATGGAAGCAACTCTAAATCACGATCATATCCACTCATCAAACAATCAAATGGGAACGTTCCATCAGGACCAAAACTCTATGCATAATTTGAAAAGACTTGTCCAAAGATGATAAAAATATATTCTGTCTATCTACACATGCTGGGTTTATAGCACTTAGGATGGATTCTTTCATTGCATATCTATGTCTCATGGGTAATCCTCCCCTCAGGGTTATTGCTGGTTTGTTGTCATTACTACAAAGGCCATCACTATTATTTGCAAGGCATGACATAACCGACATCCCACCCTTGCAACTGATGATCCCATCGCACCAGCAAAAAGAGGTGTCGGAAGATGATAGGGCCTATCTCACATCCAACTTCCCATACCTAACCACTCTCTCTTCTAACCTCATAACCTCACTTACCCTTGTTTTGCTACCACCCTCTTAACCTTCCCTGAGCTCCATCCTTGTTGACTCTATGCCAACATGGACTTAGGTAGAACAGAATGTGTGTGTAGAGTAGCGGCAAAGCTTCGCTTGTACTTGCATAAGGCTAGAAATAATCCCTCTTAGAAATCCAACTTGCATGTTCTACATGCAAGTTCTACATACAACTTCTACATGCGAGTTCTACATGCGAGTTGTACATGCGAGTTGTACATGCAAGTTCTACATACGACTTGTACATGCGAGTTCTACATGCAAGTTCTACATATGACTTCTACATACAACTCCTACATGCGAGTCGTACATGCGAGTTCTACATGCAAGTTGTACATGCAAGTTCTACATACGACTTCTACATACGACTTCTACATATAACTCCTACATGCGAGTTGTACATGCAAGTTCTACATACAACTTCTATATGCGAGTTCTACATGTAGAAAGAGAATGTGTTACAACTTCTTCTACATGTAGAAAGAGAATGTGTTACAACTTCTATATGTGAGTTCTACATGTAGAAAGAGAATGTGTTACAACTTCTACATAATACGACTTTGACATATAGAGAGAGAATGTGTTATAATTCTTACATGCAGAGAGAGAAGCTCTCCAACTTGTATAAATACCCCATAATGGAATGAAGCCCACACTCTTTGGGGCATTGTGTTGAGTTCTACTTTGGTATTCCAAGCAATTGTCTCAAGTGTCCATGCTTCCTTGCACTCCACGTCCAAAAGCATGCCCTAACCTTATAACTCCTCGTCCCCTCTCCTCTAACCTTGCAACCCATCCTCTCCCTCTCCTCCTCCCTCCTCCTCCTCCCTTCTCCTCCTCCCTCTTCCTCCTCCTCCTCCCTCCTCCTCCTCCTACTCTCTCCTCCTCCCTTCTCCTCCTCCTCCTCTCTCCTCCTCCCTCCTCCTCCTCCTCCTCCTCCTCCTCCCTCCTCTCTCTTCTTTCCCCCATACTCTTACACCTTCTTCCTCTTCCACTCCTATGCTCCCCCTAAACCCTTTGTTCCTCAACCCTTAAACTCCATGACCTACGAGGGAGACAAGTTCTCCACCATGTACTCTACTCTAAACCTTGGAACCTCTTTAAACTTTGGAACTCCTTCTAACCCTGGAACCTCCTTCTAAACCTTGGAACTCCTTCTAACCCTGGAACCTCCTTCTAAACCTTGGAACCTCCTTCTAAACCCTAGAACCTCCTTCTAAACCCTAGAACCTCCTTCTCCACCATGTACTCTACTCTAAACCTTGGAACCTCTTTAAACTTTGGAACTCCTTCTAACCCTGGAACCTCCTTCTAAACCTTGGAACTCCTTCTAACCCTGGAACCTCCTTCTAAACCTTGGAACCTCCTAAACCCTGCAACCCCCAATGAAGGCGAAAGCCTTCATTACCTCAACCATGATGATACATGTTCCTTTTACACATGCATGCAATTTGTTTGCTTACCACACTTAAGCCTACATCTCTCACTGGAACACGACTTGAGGTCCTAAGCTACACATATACTACAACCGACAACCTCGATATATTTGTAGGTGACAAAAAGCCTTGGAACCCTGCATACTGAGAATACCATGCTCTTCCTATGAAAGCCATAGGAAAGAGCCAACAATCCTAACATCTATTCCCTTCATCATCTCTATGTTCATGCCTCTCACCATTTTCAACTAACCCAACAGTCACAAACTTACGAGCCCCTCACACCTAGCTTCTTTCCTTCCCTTACTAATCCTATCCTCAAGGATTACCAAGCTGCTCAAACCATTTGCCCAGTTCTTCCCCCCCTCCCCTCTGCACCCCCTTCCACAACCAATACTCTTCCATATTTCTCCACCATGTCCCCAGATTCTCTCCTTGTCCCATCATCACCTCCAATACTACTTGTGCTGCCATTAGCAGAAAATGACATAGTATTTGATTTTGAATATCAGGATCTAGATAATCCAATTCGTACTCCCATATTAGGAAAAAAGGGAGCTCATTTTGGGGCCTTTTAGGGTTTAGAAAAATGGGCTCTGGACCCCAATCAGAAGAGGGCCAACATAACATTGGAAAAATACCAAAAACCATGTAGAAATGACTGCCACATGAAGGTGAAGAAAATTGCGGATGCACTTGATTCCATTGGGTCACCAGTGGATGATGACGATTTAGTTTTTGTGACCTTGAATGGTCTAGGAAAGGATTATGCACAGTTCCGAACATCCATTGCCGTCCGTGAAAAATTTCCTGATTTTGAGGAGTTGATTGCTCTTCTAATTTCTAAAGAGCAGAGAAATGGTGGTGCATCTTCTTCAGCAGGAACTTCAAAAGAAACTGTCTTCTACTCAAATGCTGGCAGAGGTAGAGGCAGAGGTAGAGGAGGCCGATCTGCAGGTCATGGTAGAAATCAGAATATGCAGCAAATGCAAGAAAACCAGTCCTATGCAGGAGGACGTGGTAACTCTAGAGGCAGGGGGAGCCAAAGAGGTCATGGTGGATGGCAGAGAGGCCAAAATGCAAACAGCAATGTTAAATGCTACTACTATGGTAAAATGGGGCATATGGCTAAAGACTGCTACAAAAAGCAGAATGACATTATGAATGGAAAATTGCAGCAAGGCAATTATGCATCCTCTAGTAGACAGGGTGATGACAGAAATGAGCATTTGTTTATGGTGCAGCATATGACAAATTTTGTGACAACTACAGAAGAAAGCAATGATGTGTGGTATGTTGACTCAGGTGCATCAAACCACATGATAGGTCATACTGAATGGATGCAGGATGCAAGGAAAATGGAAAAACCAGGATTTGTGGAGACTGGTGATGATACTGCACATCCTATTGTGCAGATTGGCAAAATTCCTTTGTCTATGCAGGATGGGAAAAAGAAATACTTGTCTGATGTATTTCATGTCCCGAACATCACCAAGAACCTGGTTTCTATTGGTCAGATGGTTGAGCAGGGCTTGCAGGTTAGATTTAATCCTCATGGATGCTTTGTTGAGGATATGAAAAATAATGGTCGCTTGATAGCAAAAGGAAAGAAGAAGGGCAGGATGTTTACATTGGATGCGGACATGCCTGAATTGAGTGCAACAATGTTTGCACATGGGACCGGTTTAGTTGTAGATATTGATATCTGGCACAAACGCATTGGTCATGTCAATATATAGTGACTTAAATCAATGCAAGACCAAAATATTGTTGCAGGATTGCCTAAATTCAAGGTTGCAGAAATGCACAAGGTTTGTGAAGCCTATCAATTCGGGAAACAGGCACGGAAACCTTTTCTTAGGCATGTTCAAGAGAGTACAAAGCCATTGGGATTAATCCACTCTGATGTGTGGACTACTAAAGCTGCATCTATTGGTGGTTGTCAGTATTTTGTCACATTTATTGATGACTTCAGCAGAAAACTTTGGGTGTATTTTATGAAAAAGAAAAGTGAAGTGTTTGGGCACTTCAAAGCTTTCAAAGCTATGGTTGAAAAAGAAACAGGCCTACAAATAAAATGCCTAAGGTCAGATGGAGGGGGAGAGTACCTCTCAAATGAGTTTGCAAGGTTCTTGCAAGAGCATGGTATAAAGTAGCAATATTCATGCAGTCATACTCCACAGCAAAATGGAATTGCAGAAAGGAAAAATAGGCGTATTGGAGAGGTATCTCGGGCTATGCTAAATGAAAAAGATCTACCAGATTATTATTGGGTTGAAGCAGTTGCTACAGCAGTTTATATAATGAACAGGACTCCCACTGCAGCAATACATGGCATGATGCCAGAGGAGATGTATACTGGTAGGAAACCAAATATTTCTCATTTGAAAATTTTTGGTTGCATTGCCTATGTCCACGTGCCAGATGAGTTGAGGTCCAAGTTGGATCCAAAAGCTCAGAAGTGCATCTTTATTGGTTATTCTCTGCAGCAGAAAGGGTATAGATGCTATAACCCCTCTACTCGTAAGTTTATAGCGAGCAGAGATGTTTTTGATGAGATGAGCAGCTGGTATAAACTAGTAAATGTGATGATTGATGTAGATGCACAAAATGGTAATGCTGCACAGAATTCACAGCAGCAATCACAAAATATCAGTGGACCTGCAGTGTCCTCTAGTAGTGGTTCACATACCTCACCATGGATAGGTAGATTGAGATCAGGAGAATCTCCTCAAAGCAATGCAGATAGTGGTACGCAGGTATCACGAAAAGAAAAAGAGAAGGTAGATTAGCCCATGTTTGATGTGAATGCAGGTCACTCTTATGTGGATGGTGAATCTAGTGGCTCAGAGTAGCAGAGCATTGATGATGAGTTGAGTATTCCTTCTATTGTTACACCTGGAGTAAGGAAGACCAGGGATGTTTTGAGAGCACCTGGAAGTGAGCCTATTTTGCGCAGGTCTACCAGGGTTAGGTATCCTGTGGATAGGCTGAAATATGATGGATTTACAGCCATTCACTATGCCTATATGGTCAAAGTGATACAGGAACCAGAACCCACTTCTTTTGAGCAAGCCATGGGAAATGAAAAATGGGAGAAAGCCATGGATGCCTTGGATGCAAATGCTACATGGGAATTGGTGCCTTTGCCTAAAGACAAGAATGCAATTGGATGTAAGTGGGTTTATAAGATCAAGCACAATGCAGATGGTTCTGTGAATAAATACAAGAATAAATACAAGGCAAGATTAGTTGTTGTCTGGGGGGGGGTTTCCTAACACTTCCGGAAGTATTATCGGAGGCCTAGGGCCACTAGTGCGAGAAGCGAGTAGGACGTGCCGTAAGTGTCACTGATGGTACGTAGGTGAGTGCTTGTCGATGGTGTCAACTATGTGCAAGCGGTACAAGTGCTGAAGTGATGTGAGCAAGAAGAAGACCAAAGCGGAACAACCTCATGAAAGCCATCCCTCGACATGAACAGCAAAGAACTTCAACCACATGACATAGGTCCGTTGTACCAGGTGAAGGGAGAGGAGGGGAGGAGAACACAATGAAAAGAGATTTTAGAGTAGCAAGCAGAGATGGGAAGTAGCATAACTCATTAGAAGGCAAGATGACTGATACACTCCTAGAAGATACACACGAGGTGAGCTCTTGACTCTAGCCTCTCACTCCCTCACTCCCGCCTCTCGCCCCTCCAGAAAAGTCCCCCTCCCCTTTTCCCTTTCCCCCTCTTCACCTTCTCCTCCTTTGCTCCACCCCGCGCTACCCATCTCTCCACCTTCTTCCTATTGGATGCCTTCTTGCACCCTTAGCCATCCTTAGCCATTCCACCATTTGTGGGCCGCTCTGTCCTTGATGGCTTCTGCAACACTCCAGCCTACTATTTTGGGTCAGTGAATCCCGTGCTCCATGTGTTCTCCTGCGCTCCTGACACTAGTTGGTTGAGAGGGTTCGTGCACCACCTATGCCTCTTAACTGTTGGATTGCTTCCCATGTGCACCAACAGGTGTATCCCGCGTACCATTGTGCCAATACTTCCCTCTGATTGACTTTGACCATGGTGAGTCGAGGTTGAGGTTTGGCACTCTTCAGTCATGTATTTTGCTTCCGTCATGTCCAAGTCATGTCCATTTCAAGTCATGTCATGTCCAAGTCATGTCCAAGATGTGAATGAATGTGAACACGCTGCGACTAGGTATGACCAAGGTCTAACAACTTGGCATGTTGCTGAGGTGACCATGACGTGACCCAAGTGTGACTCTTGGTGGGTCGCCATAAACTTTGAGTACAACAGATCCCCCGCCACTATCATTCATTGTCCCAGTGAATGACCTAGGATCTTGTGAGAGAAAGTTAAGTGTAAATTACAAATAAGAAAGTGACCTTGGGGTTGACATCCCAAAACTAAAAAGAAAGGGCTCGTGGCCTTACAACTGTAAAACTGAAAAAAAAGAAACTGGCTCATGGCCATACAACTCCAAATTCCTTATTTACATGAGAATCCAAATGTACAGAGTTCGCAAAAAGAAATGCCGAACTAAAAGATCCAGGAGCTACTGCTTGCTGGATGAAAGTGAGGGAGGAGGAGGGGGTGGGTGTGGTGGGTGTGCTGATGTTCTGGGGCTAGTCCTTGCCTCTTCCTCGACTGTGTCCATGAGGTTGCGGATGTCCTCGTATTTGGATTTATACCTATGGTAGCCAGACCTGTAATGTTCACATCGAGATTTGAGAGCAGCATTTTCATCTTGCAGCCCATGGAAGTTGTCCTGCAACTTGGAATGTGAAACTTGGAGATGGTCTTTCGCCTCGTGATTCTGCTTCATTTGACTCTGCACCACCTCCACCTGTTGACCCACAGTAAGCTTATCCGCAGCCAGTGAGGTGTATCTGTCCTATAGGGTGGCAAGCTCCCGCTGAATTTGAGCCTGTTGGGCTGAATGGTGGTCCTCCAAAACTTTCTTGGTGGCTGTCCACTCTGCCTCCTTTGCTACAAGACTTTGCTGAAACTCGTCGTGCTGAGTTTTCCACGCAAGCTTCCCTTGCCTGTAGAATTGCTCCCCACTCCGCTTTTTTCATTTGCAATGTTGTATCCCATTCTTTATGCATGCTGGCTACCTGCTTCTCATGTTCCAAGCGGAGGTGTTGTTTCTGTGACAGAAGCTTGCAAACCTGACCCGTAGTATTAAAGAGGGAGGCACCCATCTGAATGAAGCTGTCATCTATAATGCGCTGAGCCATATGAAGGGACCTTTTAACCCATGCATACCTATCCTGATAGGTCATTCGGTCGACCATGTCAATAAGTTCACCATATTCCTCGAAGGCCGCTTTCATCCCCTCTTGCTTTGGGTCCTCGAGAGCTGCCACTGGAGCTAGTGTGTCGATGTCTAGGTAACAGCTTGGAGCTTGGGATACCTTCTTGTTGGAAGCGATTGTCTCTTGCAAGGGAAGTGTGAAAATTTGGTCCAAGTCCTCCTCCTCCATGCAAACAGGAGACCGCTTCCGCTTTAATGCATACAGCAGCCATTTATGTTCCTGGCTCTGTTCCTCTATCTGGGCCTCATGGGTGAATAGATCTCCCGAGGAGGTTGCGAAGTAGGTATCCAACATATCATTTTGAGGAAGTGGAGGACAATCCGCTGGAAAAGGTATCTTACCCCCAGCAAAAATAACCTCGCTAGGTCGAGTTTCCAGTAAGTCCTGTCCAGCAGCCTCCATACTTGGTTCAGGGGTCAGTCGTCGAGACACCCGAGGTGGGGTCTTTGCATCACCAGTGGCTCCCAAAGTAAGATTCAAGTTCAATAACCTGTGTCATTCTGATGCCTCTCCATCAAGAGATTCCAAGGCAGAGGTGCCTGCTGTCGTACCTTCTGTCAAGGGATCCCCCTGAGTTGGGGGGTTAATGTGCATATCTTTGCTACTGACCCTGATGAGATGATCGGAGGGGAAATGGTCATGACTGCGGGTGAGGGAAGTGGTAATGTCCTGCCATGGTGGGTGAGACCTGAGGAGGGCAGGGGAGTGACCGGAAGAACATCATCAGGGAAATCACAATCTGCCTCGAAGGGGATGGATGGAGAGGCGACTCCTGCATGAGCAACTGATGGCAAATCTCCAGAGGCTAGCCCAAGAGGGAATGGCTCAGAAACCTGTGCTACAGATGTGGGTGGAGCAAGAGTGGGAATGGGGACTGGAGATGTAGATGTGGGGGGAGCAAGAGTGGGAATGGGGACTGGAGATGCAGATGTGGGGGGAGCAAGAGTGGGAATGGGGACTGGAGAGGAAGAGAGGACAGAGACTGATGCAGCAGAGGCCGAGGATGCTGGGGCCGCATGAAGGGCCAGTGGAGATGATCTCAAGTGGGGGATCATAGGAGCAGAGGGTGGGCGGTGAGGAGAGGATGAAGTATGTGAAGGTGGAGGAAAAAGTGCAGGCGTTGCAGCCCGCCACTGGTGCAAGAGGTAGGTGAGGTGAGGTCCACAAGTATAGGTGTGTGTGCTTCGGTGTGTGCGATTTCGAACAGTGGCCCGAAATGTTGAATAAAAGAGGGATGCAAAATCATACTGAGTGATGGTGAAGAGAGCATTAAGAGCAGGACGGATACCTTTCGTGATGTAGTAATGCCCGGGTGCTGAATAGAAGCGAGTGAAGAAGTAGCGTGTGATCACTGCTTCTCAGCTTCCACCTTCCAAAACCTTTTTGCAATCATATCCCCTCCTATTGGGTTTGCACTGCGAAAGGAATGACAAGAGATGTGGTGAATCGTCGGAAGGAGGCTGAATAGGGAGAGCAGGGAGCCCCATGTACTGTGAGACCAAATTGGGTGTGAGAAGCTGCCTGGAGCCCATGAACTCAAAAGTGTCTGTGACATAGTCATAAGATCTGATGAATCCTGTACACAGTTCCACATCCACCGGAGGGAAGATGACCTTGTCGAACTCAGTTAGACCGAGGGTCTGAATCTCGGAAGATGTCAATACGGAGGATAGTTTGAGGTTCGGATCAAGAAGAGGTTTAAACATAACCCGAACATGGGAGAGGGGAGGGGTGGTTACCGAAGGGCTTTGTATCTCCGTTGGCCCACCCGACCCTTCTGAATGTGCTCTCCGTGCAGAGGGGGTGTAATCTGAGCCCCCATGGTCGGAAGAGGAGGCACTGGAGCTCTGAGAGTGGAAAAGAACCCCCCGCTGCTGTTGTGATTGCGGTGGCTCTCCATCCGAGATGATAGTGATCTCCGGACCAAGATGGGAATGTATCACTGATGAAGTCGGTCCTGCTAATGAAGTCGGCCCCACCGATGAAGTTGGCCTTGCTGATGAAAGTAGCTCTGCTGATGAAGTCGGCCTAGCTGATGGAGTCAGCCCTTGGCATGGGTGAGGTCATGTGCACTGCAGAGGTTGCCTGAGACATCATGGCGGTATAGAAAGGAATGAAGAGCTTATCTCTGGGCAACCGTGGCTTATACTTGGACTTCTTCTCGAGCATGAAGAAGAACAAGAGGTAAAGTGTAAGCTAATGATGAAGCAGGAAAGGAAGCTGATGACGAAGTAGGAAGGTGAGTGATGACAAGGCAAGAAAGGAAGCAGGAAGGGAAGGGGAGCTGGTGACGAGGTAGGGGAGCTGTTGTTGAGGGCTTGAAGCAGGAAGGGAAGGGGAGCTGGTGACGAGGTAGGGGGGCTATTGTTGAGGTGTTGGCAAGCCCGCTGAGATAGAACGAGATAGTGGGGCAGGTGGTGACAAGAGGGGGAGCTGATGGTGATGAGAAGGGAAGCTGATGGAGAAGCACGGAGGCTAGAAAGGAAGCAGGAAAGGAAGGGGCATTAATGACGAGGCAAGAAGGAAGTTGGCCAGATGATAACGAGAAGGGGAGTCGATGACGAGGTCCAGAGAGGAAGCTGGTGAGGTGCTAGTGAGGAGGGGAGCTGGCCAGGTGATAACAAGAAGGGAGAAGGAGAATTGCGATGGAGGGAGGGCTGCAGGAGAAGGCTGCAGGACAATTGCAATGGAGGGAGGACTACAGGAGAAGGTGCTGGAGGGGAGGCTGCAGGTTGCTGTAGGATGGCGATGGAGGGGGAGCTGTAGGATGGCAATGGAGGGAGAGTTACAGGAGAAGGCTGCAGAGGAGAACTGCAATGGAGGGAGGCTGCAGGAGAAGGCGCTGGAGGGGAGGCTGCAGGGCTGCTGTAGGATGGCGATGGAGGGGGAGCTGTAGGATGGCGATGGAGGGAGAGTTGCAGGAGAAGGCTGCAGGAGAACTACGATGGAGGGAGGCTGCAGGAGAAGGCGCTGGAGGGGAGGCTGCAGGGCTACTGTAGGATGGCGATGGAGGGAGAGCTGTAGGATGGCGATGGAGGGAGAGCCTGCAGGAGAAGGCTGTAGGAGAATTGCGATGGAGGGAGGCTGCAGGAGAAGGAGGGAGGCTGCAGGAGAAGGCGCTGGAGGGGAGGCTGCAGGGCTACTGTAGGATGGCGATGGAGGGAGAGCTATAGGGTGGCGATGGAGGGAGAGCCTGCAGGAGAAGGCTGTAGGAGAATTGCGATGGAGGGAGGCTGCAGGAGAAGGAGGGAGGCTGCAGGAGAAGGAGGGAGGCTCAGGAGAAGGCGTGGAGGGGAGGCTGCATATGGTTTCATTGTTTGGAGGGAAACAGCCATAAATACATAACCAAGAGATCCAAATTTAGAAAACTAAGCCAAAAATAGCATGAGTGGGCTGCAAGATGCAGTGGAGGAGGTGGATGAGCTGATCCCAAGGATCCACGCTGAGTTTAGCCAGATGCTAAATATAGCACTGGTTGGAATTGGGAGATAAAGGACAGACACTGAATTTGGTGGCTAAATATAGCCTTGGTGGGAGGGGGTAGGTGAGAGAAAAAGCGGTGTGGGCAAGATTGGAATTTGAATTTTACTCTCTCTTGTATAGGATATTGGATGAGGGTGTTATAGAGGTGAATGAGGCTGAATGAGGCTGAAGGAGAGATGAACCAAGGGTGAACCAAGGATGAACAAGGGGTGACATTGGTGTGCCCATAGGTGACTGAGGGTGAAAGCGGCAAGAGGTGACCTAGGGTGAACAAGGGGTGACATAAGGAGGAGCATAAGTGACAGAGAGTGAGCTTGGGGGGGTGACATAGGAATGACAAGGGTGAACTAGGAGTGCACAGGGGTGACCTAGGAGTGAACATAGGTGACCTAGGAGTGAACATGGGTGACAGAGAGGTCAACATGGGGGTTGACATAGGAGTGAACAGGGGTGACCTGGAGGTGAACAGGGGTGACCTGGAGGTGAACATGGGTGACAGAGAAGTGAACATGGGGAATTGACATAGGAGTGAAGAGGGGTGACCTAGAGGTGAACAAGGGTGACCTGGAGGTGAACATGGGTGACAGAGAGGTGAACATGGGGAGTTGACAGAGGAGTGAAGAGGGGTGACCTAGGAGTGAAGAGGGGTGACCTGGAGGTGAACATGGGTGACAGAGAAGTGAACATGGGGATGGGATAGAGGAGTGAAGAGGGGTGACCTAGAGGTGAACAAGGGTGACCTGGAGGTGAACATGGGTGACAGAGAGGTGAACATGGGGAGTTGACAGAGGAGTGAAGAGGGGTGACCTAGAGGTGAACAAGGGTGACCTGGAGGTGAACATGGGTGACAGAGAGGTGAACATGGGGAGTTGACAGAGGAGTGAAGAGGGGTGACCTAGGAGTGAAGAGGAGTGACCTAGGAGTGAACATGGGTGACAGAGAGGTGAACATGGGGAGTTGACATAGGAGTGAACAGGGGTGACCTAGGAGTGAAGAGGGGTGACCTGGAGGTGAACATGGGTGACAGAGAGGTGAACATGGGGAGTCGACATAGGAGTGAACAGGGGTGACCTGGGAGTGAACATAGGTGACCTAGGAGTGAACATGGGTGACAGAGAGGTCAACATGGGGGTTGACATAGGAGTGAAGAGGGGTGACCTGGAGGTGAACAGGGGTGACCTGGAGGTGAACATGGGTGACAAAGAAGTGAACATGGGGAATTGACATAGGAGTGAAGAGGGGTGACCTAGGAGTGAAGAGGGGTGACCTGGATGTAAAGAATAAGAGAGAGAGATAGGAGACTCAAGTTCAGCTTTCTTGACAACACACAAAAGAGAGAGGACACAAGGTTGGAGGGTGAAGCCTTTCTTCACTTTTTGCACACAACAACTATACAATAGAAGAGGGAAATACCCTATATGTCAAAACCTAGAATACGTGGTTCATATGTGAACCCAAACCAAAAAAACATACGTGGTAGTCTAACTACACCACGAGTACAACTAACATAGGCGGTGACATAAATGATAGTCATCCAGGAGATATATCGGGGGTAGAGCTTGATATCTCAACACTCCCCCTCAAGCTCAAATCCATCTCACGTACACCAAGCAAGCTCCTAAATCTGCGAAGCTTCTCGGTACCCAATGCCTTCGTAAAAATATCAGCCACCTGCTCCTCAGTGCTGACATAGACAAGATCAATCTCACCAGCTAGAACCTTCTCTCTCACAAAGTGATAATGCACCTCAATGTGCTTCGTTCTGGCATGATAAACTGGGTTATTAGCAAGCATGATGCTGCTAATGTTGTCACAATGAATGACAACTGCTGCATGAATTGACTGTCCCATATCTGCAAGTAGCTTCCGTAACCAAGCTACCTCACATGCAGCCATTGCTGCACCCCTGTACTCAGCCTCTGTGCTCGACAAGGCAACTGTTGGCTGCTTCTTGCTGCTCCAACTGATGGCACCACTCCCAAGGGAAAACATAAAACCACTAGTAGATCTCCTGTCTGAGACACTACCAGCCCAGTCAGCATCTGTATATCCATGTACCTGTAATGCACACCCAGCTTCATAAAACAGTCCATAATGCAATGTGGACTTCACATACCGCAGTATGCGCCTAGCCGCATCCAAATGTGGCTTTCTCGGTGCCTGCATAAACTGACTCACCAGCCCCACAACTGGTTATAGTCATGTAAATCAAGCTACCTACTATGCGCCTGTACATAGTAATATCTTCAAGAAGCTCACCTGTCTCTGCATTGAGCTTCACATTCTGCTCCAATGGAACAGAAATAGGCTTACAGCCTGTCATCCCATATTTGGACAGCATGTCCAAACCGTATTGCCTTTGCAACAGCCATATCCCACTCGGGGATCTAATAACCTCAATGCCCAAGAAGTAACGCAGCTCTCCCAAATCCTTCATCTCAAATTTCTGCTTCAACAGTAGCTTCACTTCATTAATGTCTGCATCACTATCACCTGTAATAATCAAGTCATCAACATAGATGACTATAAGCACAATCCCTCTGTTTGTCCTTTCAACATAAAGTGAAAAATCTGAATTGGAAATCTGAAATCCAATAGTGACAAGATATTGCCCTATCTTGTCTGACCATGCCCTCGGCGCCTGTTTTAAGCCATATAAGGCTTTGCGCAACCTGCATACAAAATCGGGGTGTGAATTATCCTCATAACCTTCTGGCTGCATCATATAAACCTCTTCCTGCAAATCACCATGCAAGAAGGCATTTTTCACATCCATCTGATGCAAAGACCATCCCTTTGCAGTAGCCATAGCAATTACTGCTCTCACGGTTGCCATCCTTGCAACTGGGCTGAAAGTTTCCTCATAGTCAATTCCATATGTCTGCGCAAAACCTTTGGCAACCAATCTTGCCTTGTACCTGCTAACAGACCCATCAACATTGTGCTTTACTTTGTAAACCCACTTGCAGCCAATAGCCTTCTTATCATGAGGCAAAGGCATCAAATCCCAAGTGTGGTTTGCATCCAAGGCAGCCATCTCTTCATCCATAGCTGCTTCCCAATTTTTATGCCCTGCTGCATCCTCAAAACATGTGGGCTCTGGCTCCTCTAGAACCTTGACCATATAAGCATAGTGATGTGCTGTATACCCATCATATCTCAGCCTATCAACTGGATACTTAATACGAGTGGACCTCCGTACAACTGGATTAGTTGCAGGAGTCTTGCCTGCTTTTCCTTGCACCAGGTGTAACAACAGAAGGAATCCCAAGTTCCTCATCAAGGCTCATTTCAGAGCCGCTTGACTCTCCATCAACATGAGAGCTACCAGCAGACACATCAAACACTGGAGCATGGTCCACTTTTTCTTTTCCCTTATGTGATACCTGCACAACACTATCAGGACTGCCATGTGACGATTCACTAGATCTCAATCTCCCTGTCCATGCATTAGATCCACTAGTAGAGGACTCTCTGGGTCCACTCAAGGCTTGAGATTGCTGCTCTGCATTTATTGCAGCATTTCCATTTCCTGCATCTGCATCTCCTACCATAACAGTTGGTGCATACCAGCTGCTCATTTCATCAAAAACAACATCTCTGCTCACTTGCATTTTGCGGGTGGAAGGGTTATAACAGCGATACCCTTTCTGGTGCAGAGCATATCCAATAAAGATGCATTTTTCTGCCTTTGGATCTAGCTTTGTTCTCTTCTCATCAGAAACATGAACATAAGCTATGCAACCAAATACCTTCAAGTGAGAAATATCTGGTTTTTGGCCTGTATACATTTCTTCAGGCGTCATGCCATGGACAGCTGCAGTGGGGATTCTGTTCATAATATAAATAGCAGTTGCTACTGCTTCAGCCCAAAAATAATCAGGCATGTTTTTCTCATTTAGGATCGCCCGTCCTACTTCTGCAATATGCCTGTTCTTCCTTTCTGCAACCCCATTCTGCTAAGGGGTAGACCTGCATGAGTACTTCCTTTGAATTCCCTGTTCTTTCAGATATTCACAAAATTCTTCTGAAAAGTACTCTCCCCCTCCATCAGATCTTAGCACTTTAATATGCACACCTTTCTCTTTTTCAACCATGGCCTTAAAAGCCTTGAAATGGCTGAACACTTCACTTTTGTGCTTCATAAAATAAATCCACACCTTCCTAGTGTAGTCATCAATAAATGTCACATAATAATGGCATCCACCAATAGAAGCAGCTTTGGTTGTCCAAACATCTGAATGGATCACTTCCAAAGGTCTTCTGCTCACCTTAGCATTTTTGGGAAATGGATGTCTGGCCTGCTTACCCATTTGGCATGCTTCACATACCTTTTGCATTCCCTCAACTCTGAATTTAGGCAAACCTGCAACAATGTTTTTCGTTTGCATAGATTTCAGCCTTTGTATATTCACGTGCCCAATGCGCTTGTGCCATATCTCAATATATGCAATGACACCTCTCCCATGCGCAAACATAGCAGCTTTCACCTCAGGCATATCAACATCCAAGGTGAACATTCTGCCATTTTTGTTGCCTTTCGCAACCAAGCGGCACTTATTTTTCAAGTCCTCAACAAAGCATCCATCAGGATTAAATCTAACCTGCAGACCTTGCTCAACCATCTGGCCTACTGAAACCAGGTTCTTAGTGATTTTTGGAACATGAAGTACATCTGCTAGGTACTTCGTTTTGCCATCCTGCATAGCCAATGGCACAGTATCATCACCTGTTTCAACATAACCTGGCTTATCCAAATTTCTAACATCATGAAACCACTCACCATGACTGGTCATGTGGTTAGAGGCACCTGAATCAACATACCAAACATCATTGCAAGTTGCAGCATCTCCTGACATGGAGTTAACCATATGCTGCATCACAAAAAGGTGCTCATTTCTGTCGTCACCATGCCCACTTGATGATGCATAGTTGCTTTGCTGCAACTTCCCACTTTTGATGTCATTCTGCTTTTTATAGCATGTATTCTCCTTGTGTCCAGGCTTTCCACAATAATAGCATTCTGTGCTACTATTTACTTGCTGGTTCCTTTGCCATGAACCACGGCCTCTTTGGCTCCCCCTGCCTCTAGAACTACCACATCCTCCTCCATATGACTGGTTTTCCTGTTGTTGCTGTTGGTTCTGATTTCCTGCACGGCCACCAAAACGGCCTCTTCCTCTACCCCTGCCTCTACCTGTATTCGAGTAGAAAGCAGTCTCTTGAGAAGTTGAGGTGGCTGAACCACCATTCCTTTGCTCTTCACTCAGCAAGAGAGCAATAAGTTCCTGAAAATCAGGAAATGTTTCACAGACTCCAATGGATGTTCGAAACTGTGCATAATCTTTCCCAAGACCATTCAAGGTCACGGACACTAAGTCATCATCATCAACACGTGCTCCAATGGAGGCAAGAGAATCTGCAAGGCCTTTCACCTTCAAGGAATACTCATTTATATTCAGATTTTTCCTTTGCACATTGTGCAATAGCTGCATCTTTCGTGCTTTGGTATTTGTGCTATACAGCTTCACCAATGTATCCCATGCCTCCTTAGGCGTCTCTACGTCCTGTATATGCACAATCATAGAATCTGAAATGCTAACAGACAGCCAATACAGGCATTTTCTGGCTTTTTCATGCCATTCTTTAAAGGCCTTCAATTCAGCAGGAGTGGGAGCAGTACCCAAAACTGGTTCTACAGTTTCACCACTGATGTAATCCCAAACTCCCTTTCCCATAAGGAAGTTTGTCATCCTGAACTTCCATGCTTGGAAGTTGTTCTTGTCAAGCTTCTCACTGACAATGGTAGATAGATTCTCAGACATTTTACAAATCACGAATTGCAATAGCAACCTGTAAACATAGCAAATGCCTCACAAGGGCAAATAGCAAAACTTCTGCGAAAAGCCTCATAGGGGCAGATCTGCAACACTGACGAAAGTGGTATTTCACCACACAGTCACTTCCTAGTGACGATTTTGCATCAACAGGCAACAGGCATGAATTTGCAACTCCCAATATCTCTGCACACAGGCATACGATGCAATTTCTGTGGCACCTTTCCACTGACTAGCCGCGCGGTGGTCGCACAAGCAAAAACAGGGCCTTTTTCTGAGTGCCTGCGAAGAACTTCCGCCTTCAAAACGGGCCCTGAAACAGCCCTGAAACGGCATATACTGCGCTCTCGCCACACCGCGAAGGGCCTCTCAATCTGAAACAGTGCACTCCTGCACTTCTGGCTATGCTACCTGCAGAGATTTGCTCCCAAACTCGAAATAGGAAAGCAACACTGGTCCTCTTACCAGGACACCACAAACTTGGCTTGCTTTCTTGAGCTCCTTACCACGAACAAGGCTCTGATACCATGTAAAGAATAAGGCTGGGAAGTGGTATCTCATCAAAATCATACCCATCATTGGAACTTAGCATGGGTGTACGAATTGGATTATCTGGATCCTGATATTCAAAATCAAATACTGCATCATTTTCTGCTGATGGCAGCACCAGAAGTGTCGGAGGTGATGACCGGGCCGGGAAAGAAGCAGGGGACATGGGGGAGAAATATGGCTGAGTGATAGTGGCGGAAGGGGGAGCAGAGGGGAGGGGGGGAAGAAAGGGGCAAATGGTTTGAGCAGCTTGGTAATCCTCAAGGGTAGGATTAGCAAGGGAGGGGAAAAAGCTAGGTGTGAGGGGCTCGTAAGTTTGTGACTGTTGGGTAAGTTGAAAATGGTGAGAGGCATGAGCAAAGAGACGATGGAGGGAATAGATGTTAGGATGGAGCTCGGGGAAGGTTAAGAGGGTGGCAGCAGCAAGGGGAAGTGAGGTTATGATGTTGGCAGAAAGAGTGGTTAGATATGGGAAGTTGGATGTGAGATAGGCCTTGTCATCGTCCGACACTTCTTTTTGCTGGTGCGATGGGATGATTAGCAGCATGGGTTGGATGTCGGTTATGTCATGCCGTGCAAATAATAGGGATGGCCTTTGCAGCAACGGCAACAAACCTGCAATAACCCTGAGGGGAGGACTACCCATGAGGCAGACATATGCAATGAAGGCATCCGTCCTGAGAGAGATAAACCCGGCATGTGTAGACAGGCAGAAGATATTCTTCTCATCTTCAGACAAGTCTTGGCAAATTATGCGCAGGGTTTTAATCCCAATGGATCGTTTCCAGTCGATTGTTGGATGAGCAGATATGATCTTGAGTTGGAGTTGCTTCCACTGGATAAGCACGCGTGCATGGAGGTGATCTTCCATTTGGAGAGCAGCCACAAGCTCTTCATACACCACGGTTGTGCATTGTAGTGGGCCGTCATTGGTGTTGTCTTCCAATGCCTCATTGTTATGCACTAGCAATTGGAGTTCAAGCTTGGAGATGGCTATTTTTTGGGAGTGCATCTCATTCATCTGATGGTAGATGCTTGTGTATGCCTCTTTAAGCTTTTTCATTTGCAAGGTGACCTTTGCCTGTTGAGGAATGTCTTCAGTGGTATTGGACCATTGGTCCAAGAACTGGGCTTGTAAAGTGCTGGCCTCTTGAACAGTAGCAAGTTGGTCTTTTAAGAGTTGGCATTCCCTTGTAAGCTCATCAATGCTAAAGGCACGTACTGCCAAAGATTGTTGCATGTCTTCAAGCTTGTCCTTGCAATCCTGGAGCTCTTCTTCTTTGTGAATGAGAGTGAGCTTGTGCCACTTCCTTTGTTTGTTGCGCATGTGCAGTTGTCAGGGAGTTATAGGAGGTCTGTAGGATTGCCATTTCTTCTTCTGCCGTAGTCAGCTGTGTTTGACTTTGGTGGAGGTTGGAGGTCACATCCCTTACGGCCTTCTCTTGAGCTTGGAGAGCCTGGTTCATGCGCACTTCTTCTACCTCCTTCTCATCTATCTGTGCCCAAAGTGCCTTGACCTCTATGGCGATTGCCTGGAATTGGTCTTCGATTTCTGATGCCGTCTGCCCTTCCAATTCTCTTGCATATGCTTCCTTAGCCAAGCTAGTGAAGAGTTCTGACATTTGGATCATTTGGCTAGCTTGATGCTAGAGAATGATAGATGGTGATGAGGTCTGGCGATATTGCTGATACAAGTGGTGCCCATGTAGCCATCCTGAGGGTTCTGTAGTGCTTGGGGGAGGTTGTTCCAATGGCATTTCACTCCCTTGTGGACAATAGTCATACTGTTGATCTGGCACGAGCTCTCCTTGGGGCTCATCGACTGGCATGACGTCGATGGGCGGTTCGAGTGCTGATGTGGTCTCAAGCTCTGGTGCTGATCGTTCCTCAGGTTCGGGTGCCAACCTTGTCTCGAGGTGCTATTGGGGGAGACTTAGTGGTTGCAGTTGTGCACCGAGCTGAAGCATTTCCTGGGGCAATTCTGCAATCCTGCTTTCCAGAATAGGTACTTCTGTTAAGGCATCTGTACTTATCAATGTGATAGCTAGAGCAGTTGATGATGGCTCCCATACTGGTGAGAAGGGTATGTCCAACTCCTCAATTGGCTTTGGAGACTGGGGCAGAGTCATTTCTCTTTCTTGTAGTTCTTTTTTGATGATGATAGCCAATAAGTGCGGAATTTTACATTTCTGGCCTGAAGAACCATCGAGTTTTTTAGTAAAGAAAATGACGAAGTGTTGGACCCAGTCTTGTTTGAGCTTCCTACTCAGCAAAACAAATGTGCGGAGTGGAAGGGAGCGTTCCTTGCCATTCTTTATTCCCAGGATGGTGGATAGAAATTGTGCTCCTTCCTTGAGGCGAGGTCAAGGATTGTGCGAAGCAAGATGCCATCTCTATGGATCAGGGTACCCTTGGTGAGGAGAGACTGTACTTCGATAAACTTTGCATCCGCAGACCTTTTAGGGTATTCACCACCTTGCTTTGGCAGAGAGAAAGCCCTTTGAATGACTGTACTATCGAGGATAATGTTCAGTGGGCTCTGCTGTACAGTGATTGTACCGTACTTGCCATCCGTTGCATTGTTGGAGTAGTAAGAGTGGAGAAAGTCCTTGATGTAGGTGGTCATGATAGGACTGTCCTCCAAGGATTTGAGGCTCTCATGCAAATGGCCTAGACCCCGTTGCTCTAAGTAAGATGATGCTTCCTGGGAAAGAGCATAAGTCGAGGTGGGTGGCCAGACAAGTTCCAATGATTGGGCCTTGTTAACGGTTGTGTAGGCCGGCTGTGACTGGGGTGGCATTTGTTCTGCTTGGACATGCACTGAATCTTCTTCGGAGCTATCGCTTTTGAGAGTGTGGAATGAAAGTGTGTGGTACAATTATTCATGCAATCATCTATGTGTCTAAGCGAAAGCGTGTGAGTGCACGTGACCTAGTAGCTAAGTAGGGACTAACTATATGCTTTTTTGCTGGGATTTTCATAGGACAGCTAGAACTCATTCACCAATCCTGAGCTCTAGGTAAAATCGATTGAGGCTACCTATATGTGCGAAGACGTACATATGCAAGTGAGTGCTCGTGATACAATCTAATCCTAACTAAGGAACACTTGGTTTCCCAAATCTTCGTTTTTGTCGGGGATGGCTCGCGTGTTGATGTAGTAGCGCTTCAGTCGGCTCCCATTTATTGTTGTGTTGAATTGGACTCCATCTAGTGTTTCAAGTAGCACAGCTCCGATGGGATTCATCTTTCATACTCGGTAGGGTCCTTGACCTAGATACTTCAGTTTTCCCTTGTGTACTTTGGCATTGTATAACAGGACTAAGTCGCCTTCCTTGATGTCTTTAGCTTTCAAATTCCTGTCAAACCATGCCTTTCTTCGACGTTTTTCTGTTGTCATGGCATGATAAGCGACTAGTCTTGTCTCTGTATGCTTTTCCAACTGACAGAGCCTTTCTTTCAAGGACTCATGATCACCCATGCGTTCCTGTATTGCGATGCGTAGACTTGGTATTACAAATTTGAGTGGGACCACGGCTTCAAGGCCGTACACCAATTGAAAAGGTGTGTTCCCTGTACTGACCTTGAATGTGGTTCTGTATGCCCATAAGGCTGCATTCAGTTTCTCTGCCCAATCAGAACGCTGTGGTTCTACTACCTTGGTGAGGATATTGCATATGATTTTATTTGTGGATTCTGCTAGTCCATTCCCTTGGGGGTAGTAGGGTGTGCTTTTTCTATGAATGACCATGAAGCCAGACAAGAGTTCTTGGATTACCTCATTGACAAAATGTGTGCCTCTATCCGACACAATTTCAAGGGGGCATCCGAATCGGGTGATCACATGTTCGTACAAGAATCTTGCTGTGCTTTTGGCATCTGCCTTTCTGACTGTCAGCCCATTTTCTAAAGTAATCAGTGGCCACAATGATGTAGCGTGCCTGTGTTCCTTTTGCTGTTGGATGTATGGGACCCACATAATCAATCCCCCATTTTTCAAATGGCTATTGTGCAACAACTGTTGTTAGGGGATTGAAGTCTTTGTGTTGTGGTTTAATAGTTCGTTGGCATACATCACAGCCTTTTACATATTCATAGGCATCTGCCCATAGTGTTGGCCACCAGTAGCCTGCGAGGAGAACTTTTCTTGCTGTGGCTTCCCCTTGGAAGTGTCCTCCTGCAATGCCTTCATGGACTTCACTCAGGATTGGCAGGATCTCATGAGGCATTACACATCTTCTTAATATCTGGTCCTTGCCCATCTTGTATAGTTGTCCTGCAATGAGTTGATATGGTGCAGCCTTTAGAATCAATTTTCCGGCATCTACTGCTTTCATGTCAGGGGGTGGTCTTCCTGCCATCAAGTACCCAATGATATCTCCACACCATTCTGGAACATCATCTATTTGAAATAGTGTGGCATCTGGTAAGTCATCTTCTATTCCAGTGGCTTCTTCTCCTGTCTTGACTCGAGACATGTGATCGGCAATGTAGTGTTGGGCACCTTTGCGGACCACAATTTTGAAGTTGAATTCTTGTAGCAAGAGGAGCCATCTGGTTATTCTTCCTGTGGTACACAGACGGTTCACAAGATATAGCAATGCTTGATGATCGGTGTAGAAGACAAAATCATTTGCGAGTAGATAGTGTCGAAATTTCTTTACACTGTACACCATTGCTAGGGCTTCCCTTTCTGTGGTTGTATAGTTGATCTCTGCATCATTGAGTTGTCGACTGGCAAAGTAGACGGGGTAGTCTTTCTTATGTTCACCCGGTTGACAAAGCACACTCCCAATTGCATACTTGGATCCATCAGTATGAACATGAAAATCAATATCCCAATTGGGAGATAGAAGGATGGGTGCTGTGATTAGGCGCCATTTTAAAATCTCAAAGGCTTGGTCGGACTCTTCGGTCCATAAGAACTCCACTAATAATTTGTAAAGTGGTCTAGCTATCATGGCATACCGCAATATAAATCTTCTATAATAGCCGGCATGTCCCATAAAGACCTGTACACCTTTGGAATTTGTAGGAGGAGGCAATTCCATGATGATTTTGATTTTGTCCATGTCAGTTGCAATCCCATGTTGAGAGACGATGTGTCCCAAAACAACTCCGTGGGTGACCATGAACTAGCATTTCGTTGGATTTAGGGAGATGCCATACTCCCTGCATTTGATTAGTACTTCTTCCAGACATTTGAAGTGGTCCTGTTTGGTTGAATGGATGCACAAATCATCCAAGAACACCTGTAAAAACTTATTCAAAAATGACTTGAAAGCTGTGAACATGACTCGCTGGAATGTGGCTGGGGCATTACAAAGGCCGAATGGCATGACTCTATATGCAAAAATACCCCATTCTGTAGCAAATGCTGTTTTTGATTGGTCTTGAGGAGCAATTTGTACTTGGTTATAGCCATCGAAGCCATCCAAGAAGCTATAAATTTTAGATCCTGCCACCTTTTCCAACACTGTTTTTGTTAAGGGTAGGGGGTAGTGATCCCTAATTGTGGCGGCATTCACATTTTTCAAGTTTACGCATATTCTGAACTTCTTGTTGCATTTAGGCATAATGACAATGGGTGAAACCCAATCAGTGTGCTCTATCTCGTAGATGAATCCGGCATCTAGGAGTTTTTCCAGCTCGTCATAAACCATGGTGCCATATTTAGGATTTGTGCGGTAAGGTCCACATACCTTAGGGCGAGCACCTTCCCTTATAGGGATCATGTGAACTGCCACTTATGGTGAAATTCCTTTCATCTCTTTGTATGACCATGCTAGGCAGTCACGGTATTCCATTAGGAGGTCTTTGAGTTTGATTTCATCTTCTTGACAGAGCTGTTTCCCAATGAAAACCAACTTTTCTTCCTTCCCTTCAAGGGCGAGGTTTATTGTGCGTGTTTTTGCCGGTCCCTCATAGATTGGAGTTTCTCCAATGCTATCGGTTTCTTGAACTTCAGATTCTCTGATTGGTCTTGGCATTGCTATTGGTGCACTGCCACTTGTATAATTCTTAAAGTATTCCAGCACTGCTCGAAGATCGGCCTCTGATGGGGTGGAACTAGCCTGAGATGTGTCATGAGTACTGGGTGGCATAGTTGCATTTAGTAATTTGTTAGGCTCTTCTTTCCTTTCTTTTCTGAAGTCTCTTGATCGAGCTTCATCCGCACATGTGGCTTATATTTCCGAAACTTCTTACGTTGGGAACTGTGGGGTAACTTTTCCACTGGCAAGGTGTTTCCAAGTAAGGGTTCATGTGCTGCACATACTCCTTCCAGCCCCTCAGGGGACCATTCAAGAGGTGGTGGTTTTGATTTTGTGGAAACTGCCTTTGCAAGGTACAATTCGATAATCCGTGTTTGGACTCGTTCGAATTCATTGAAGTGCGGCCTTGGCTTTTCTGCGATTTCCTCCGGCAGCTTTCTTGCGGGATCGTCTGCTGTTATTCAACTGTGGAGGTTCAACTTTTGGGAGCTCAACTGCCATTAGGGCATGCAGAATGGCTAGGTCATTATCAAAGATTTGATCTTCAATTGCAGCATTCGCAGCCTCTGTTTCAAGGTCCCAAGGAAAATCTGAGTCATCATTGGTATGGGTACCTTCTTCAGGTTCATCATCCCATTCGAGGTCAGCCATAAAGAATGGCATCTCTAGATTGATTGGTTCTTCATGCGTCGGTGGAGGATCGACCTGTAGTGCGTTAACATCTATCTGTGAGAAGATGGGGTCTAATGAATGGCAGTTGTCGATGGTTGCCAATGTTTGTATCCAGTTATTGACATTGCTTTGTGAGTCACCTGCTATGGCATGCTGTTGCAAGGGATCTGATTTGCTCGAGATTGTCGTGGAAGATGTGTCATCCAATGCTCTAGGAACAATTGGTTTAATAACTCCTGTCCCCACATTCACCCTGACTGCAGTGTCTCGATTCTGGATTGTCAATCTATCCGTGTCCCAGTCATGGAGGACTGATGCTTCCCGTAACCAAGGACGTCCCAGTAAGATTTGATAGGATTTTTTGGAGAGATCCAAGATTGTGAATTGAAGGGAAAAGCGGTCTCCTGCGATCTTTGTGGACACGCCATTCACTATTCCTAAGGGTTTAGCCCGTGAATCATCCGCAAGGCGTATGTTGAAATTAGCCTTTTGCATTGGTGGGAGACCCCATTCTTCGTAAAGCTCCTTTGATAGGACATTGACACCTGCTCCACCATCCACTATGGCTTGGATTTCATTATATGCCTTGTGGATCAAAGGCACAGTGATGTTGCGTATGTCATCTTTCTCATCCATCCGCACATGGATATCATCAATGTCGTTCATAGGTGGAGGGGGATTTGCGAGTTCAATCCATCCTTTGAAACTCTCCCAGAGATTGGGACAATTTCGTAAGAGGATTCCGATGGGAATGGACACAGGGCAACTCAGGATGCTAGAGAGTGCAGCTCCTTCAAGTTGACGTGGCGGTACATTCTGTTGTGGAGTCTGTTGTTGGAACAAAGGCTCGAGTACAGTATCAATACTTTGTGGGGCCAAGTCATGGAGTGGGGCTTGAGCTTGTTTCTGAGCCTCAAATTGAGCTTGTTCATTTTGGACCCATTGCTGAAGTGCCTGAAAACGAGCCTTCTCCACCTCTGCATTCAGGAATGGAGCTTATTTTATTCGAGGCTCGGGAGTTGATGTGGATGAACTCGGCTGCTCATTGCTTGGCGGAGGTGGAGGCACTTGTGCTTTCTTTCTCAGAAGTCGCTTCGGTTGGATTGGAATGATAGGGTCCTTCGTGGCCGCTTTCTGTTGGCATGTAATTACATTGATAGGTTGTGACCTTAGACTTGCCGGACCCAAACTTTGATGGTCCACCCCAATGATGCCGATGGGGACGTCAGGCTTAACCTCTGTTTGTTCTGGGACCTTATTTTTCATGGGACAATCCATACAGGCATGTCCTATGCCACAATCTCTGCAGAGTGGTTGGAAAGTGGCTGGGCTACGGCGATGAGGGCACTCTGCGATTCTATGATTTTCTCCACAACTGTAACACTTGATTGGTGCGCGAAATGTGTTGGGTCGCACTTGATTTGCATAGACTGGTATTAGACCCTCTGCACCTTCCACATAGTACACTGGGTACTCTACTTCATACTCAAATAGTGAATCTACTTCTTCGGCTTGTAATTGATGTATGGGAACTGCCTGAGGAGCTGGATTTGGTGCTCTTGGATACGGTCGTGGATTCGGATTCCTGAGTAGTTGTGGGACTTGTGTCCGAACGGGAACAGGATTTAGTCTCGGAGCTGGGGGCACTTGTGCAAGTGCCGGTTGCCTGTATACTGGCATGGGTGCTGCTTGGTATTGTGGTGGTCGAGGCGGATTGTTGCGCATGTTGAAGATGCAACTGGTCTCATCATGGCCGCCGACAACACAGATATGGCACCACAACCGTGGCGGTGGATTTGCTTGTGCAGTGATTCTTGCTCTTAGGACTGGGCATTCATTTGCTGTATGATTTGCCAAGCAGTGTGGGCACCAGACATTTTCTCGCCGTGGATATGTTTGAGTTGGCGGCTGAGACAAGTGAAGTTTTTGATCCATGGCCTGCATCATATCTTCTTTCAGCTTCAAGGTCATGGCCTCGAGGCGATCTTCATTGGATGTTTCGGCAGTGTCCTTTGATTTACCTTTTTTCGAGCGCTTATCTCGTGTATTTGATCTGGCATCATCACTGCTAGTGTCTGAATCTGTCATGCCATCTTCGATGTCAATGGCTGCCGCATGAGCAGCACTGAATGTTTCATAGCTACTTTTCTTTTTCATATCCTTGCGGATTTTCTTTCGTAGACCTGCTATGAACCATGCCGTGAGGTACTTTGCATCTGGGCGTGGGTCACATTTGGCGATCAATCTCTTCATCTTTCCCAGGTATGTGCGTACATCTTCCCTTCAGCCTTGTTCGATCTTGCTGAGTTGGAGAGTGGGGTCATCTTGTAGCCTCTCCGTTTGAAAGTGACGTTTGAATTCGGTTTGGTCCCATGTAGCACGTTCTTCCACAAGAAGGTCGAGGTACCATTCTGACGCCTCATCATTTAAGGCCATTGGAAACCAAGCCACCTTAGTTTCATGGGATTGATCACCACCTGCTCGACATGCGGCATCAAAATGTTGGAGGAAGCGAGCAGGGTCTCCCCTACCATTATATTTGGGAAGTTCCAGTTTTCCCAAGGGGCGTCGGCCGTGATTGTTGTGATTTTGTCGATTGAAGAAGTTGTCAGCCTCGGCATCGAGCTCGATGTCCCCATCATGCTCAGGACGACGTCCAGCCATGTTGGGGCGTGGAGGAGTTAAAGGAAGTTGTTGAACCTCAGGGGGGGATTCGGGGTAGAGGATTGGCGGGGGCGGTTGTTGCAGTGGAGTAAGTTGCGGATTGGGTGAGCGTTGGAGTCGAAGTTGTTGGCTGGAACGTAACTGCATGCAGATGGTGCGTGATTGGCTAAGGGGATCGCTACCCCAAGGGCGGGCGTGGAGGTGGTGTCATTAGGAGAGTTAGAGTGATGTTAGTTTGTGTAGGGACCGTCGTGTTAATAATGTGCCTAGGATTGTCCTACGTGTGTAGGGAAATGTGCCAGTGCAGAAGGATCGTTAATCGGAGGTCACGGCGTGAAAATACGAGTGAATTAATACAAAATGAGGCCCACACGGGGGCGCAAATGAACGTGTGCTAGGGATGCCGAAATGGTGTGCAATGAGCTGGAAAAATACCCCGTAACGTGGAGTTTCCGTGTGTGAAATTTGGGTTCAAACGGGGTTCAATTTGGGTCCCAAACGGATGAGTTTCGAGGGCTTAAAGGAGGGGTAAATTTGGCGTTGGGGGGGTCCTCTAATGGTGGTGTGAATGGACTTTAAGTCCAACCGAGGGGTTGAAACCAAGTGACTCTAGTTAGACTAACTAACCTAGATCCTCCCAGTTATTGCAACTGGGAGGTTTAACTAACTGTAGTTAGATACGAACTGAAGAGTTAGTCTAACCTAACCGAGGGCTAACTAAACTAACCTAATCGCAGTTACTACTAACCAAACCTACGTAGCTAATCTAACTGAGGTTAACTAACTAACCTAGGGTTAACTAACCTAACCTAACTGTAGTTAGTACTAACCTAGCTATGGTAAAACTAACCCTAGAGTTAATTGTAGGTTAGGTTTAGTTAAAATTTTTTTTTATTATTTTTATTTTTTTTGGTTCTGAGGGGGGCTGCCCGACGGCGGCGCCCTGGGGGGCTGCACGGGGGTGCGCGGGGGCGGGGTGGGTGCGGGGGGCGGGGTGGGTGTGGGAACGCGGGCGCGGGGTGGGGGAGGGCGGGGGGTGCGTGAGGAGAGGGGGCGGGGCGGGGGGGGCGGCGCTGTGTGCGCCGCCGCGGGGGCGGGGGGCGGGTGGTGGGGGGTGCGTGAGGAGAGGGGGCGGGGTGGGTGCGGGGGGTGGGAGAGGAGAGGGGGCGGGGTGGGCGGCGAGGGGAGAGAGGAGAGGGGGGCGGGGTGGTGCGGGCGCAGGCGGGGTGGGCGGAGTGCGGGCTGGGGTGGCGCGGGCAGAGGGGCGTGGGGTGGGGCGGGGGTGGCGCGGGCGGGGGGGCGCGGGGATGCGGGCGGGGGGCGTTGGGCTGCGGGGGTGGCACGGTGCACGTCGCCACGGGGCGGCGTTGGGCTACGGGGGTGGCGCGGTGCGCGCCGCCACGGGGCGGCGTTGGGCTGCGGGGGTGGCGCTGTGCGCGCCGCCGCGGGGCGACGGGCGGGGGCAGCGCGGTGCGCGCCGCCGCGGGGCGGCACTGGGCTGCGGCGGGGGTGGCACGGTGTGCGCCACCGCGGGGCGACGGCGGCTCTGCGGAGCACCGCCGCGGGCGGGGTGGGGGGTCGCAGAGAGGGGAGAGGGGGGTAAGGGGGTAAGGGGGAGAGAGGGGGATGGGGGGCGAGGGGGGTAAGGAGGAGAGAGGGGGATGGGGGGACGAGGGGGGTAAGGGGGAGAGAGGGGGATGGGGGGGCGAGGGGGGTAAGGGGGAGAGAGGGGGATGGGGGATGAGGGGGGTAAGGAGGAGAGAGGGGGATGGGGGGCCGAGGGGGGTAAGGGGGAGAGAGGGGGATGGGGGGGCGAGGGGGGTAAGGGGGAGAGAGGGGGATGGGGGGCGAGGGGGTAAGGGGGAGAGAGAGAGAAGGGGTGGGGGAGGGAATGAGGGGGAGAGAGGAGAGAGTGAGAGAGAGAGGGGGTGGGGGAGGGAATGAGGGGGAGAGAGGAGAGAGTGAGAGAGAGAGGGGGTGGGGGAGGGAATGAGGGGGAGAGAGGAGAGAGTGAGAGAGAGAGGGGGTGGGAGAGAGAAAGGTGAGAGAGGGGGATGGGGGAGGGGGAGGGAGAGAGGAAGGGGGAGGGGGGAGGTGGTGGTGGAGGGGAGGGGAAGAGGGGGAGGGGGGAGGAGGTGGAGGGGGAGGGGGAGATGAAGGGGGAGGGGGGAGGTGGTGGTGGAGGGGGGGGGAAATGAAGGGGGAGGGGGGAGGTGGTGGTGGAGGGGGGGGGAAATAGGGGGAGGGGGGAGGAGGTGGAGGGGGAGGGGGAGAGGGGGAGGGGGGAGGTGGTGGTGGAGGGGGAGGCGGAGAGGGGGAGGTGGAGATGAAGGGGGAGGGGGAGAGGGGAGGTGGTAGTGGAGGGGGAGGGGGAGAGGGGGAGGTGAGGGGGAGGTGGAGATGGAGGGGGAGGGGGAGAGGGGAGGTGGTAGTGGAGGGGGAGGGGGAGAGGGGGAGGTGAGGGGGAGGTGGAGATGAAGGGGGAGGGGGAGAGGGGAGGTGGTAGTGGAGGGGGAGGGGGAGAGGGGGAGGTGGAGATGAAGGGGGAGGGGGAGAGGGGGAGATGGTGGTGGAGGGGGAGGGGTAAAAGAGCAACAAAAAAAACTGAAAGACGGAAATTGAAAAGCAAGGCGAAGTGGTTACCTGACGCTCTCCAAGTCTTTCTCGATGTAACAGGATTGTCGCGGAACAATGGACGGTGGGTGGAAGGCTAGGTCATCGCTGCGAGAAGGGCTCGATGTGGCGAGGATAGGAGTAAGGGGGCGGTCGATGGAGAGGGAGGAGTGTCTTGCATGGGGCTCGAAAGGAGGAAGAGAATGGAGGCAAAAAGTGAAAGATGAAGAATGAGGGGGGGTGGAGTAGGTTTTTATAGGTTTGGATTTTAGGTTTAGGGTTTAGGTTTAGGGTTTAACCCTAAACTCTTCCCGAGCCATAACTCTTTATGGAGAGCTCGGTTTGCCTTTCTGTAAAAAGGTAAAACGATCATAATTGAAAGCTCTACGCAACCGTGTCCACTACCTAGCCTAATTGTACATCATGTGGCTTTTACATCTACCTATGCATGTTTACTCGGTACTTGAGACACTAGTCTCCCCGGCAACGGCACCAAATGTTGGCTCTTTTGTACTGCTTTCATAGGAAGAGCTGGGTATTCTATGTTGCAAGGTTCCGAGGCTTTTTGTCACCTATAGATATATTGGGATTGTCGTTGTAGTATATATGTAGCTTAGGACCTCGAGTCGTGTTCCGGTGAGAGACGTAGGCTTAAGTGTGGTAAGCAAACAAAGTGTGAGCATGTGTAAAAGGCACGTAAACCATTGTTGTTGGGGTAATGAAGGCTTTCGCCTTCATTGGGGGTTGTAGGGTTTAGGAGGAGTTTAAGGGTTCAGAAGGAGGATCCAGGGTTTAGAAAGAGTTCAGGGTTAGAAAGAGTTCTAGGGTTTAGAAGGAGGTTCCAAGGTTTAGAGTAGAGTACATGGTGGAGAACTCGTCTCCCTCGTAGATCATTGAGTTTAAGGGTTTAGGAAAGCATAGGAGTGGGAGAGGAAGAAGGTGTAAGAGCATGGGTGAAGTAAGAGAGAGAGGAGGAAGGAGGAGGAGGGAAGAGGAGGAGGGAGGAGGAGGGAGGAGGAGGAGGAGGAGAAGGAGGGAGGAGGAGGAGGAGGAGGAGGAAGAAGGAGGGAGGAGGAGAGGGAGAGGGTGGGTTGCAGGGTTGGAGGAGAGGGGAGAAGGGTTGCAAGGTTAGGACATGCTTTTGGACGTGTGCAAGGAAGCATGGACACTTGAGACAAATGCTTGGAATACCAATGTAGACTCAACACAATGCCCCAAGAGTGTGGGCTTCATTCCATTATGGGGTATTTATACAAGTTGGAGAGCTTCTCTCTCTGCATGTAACACAAAGTCGTATCACAAAGTTGTAACACAAAGTTGTATCACAAAGTTGTAACACAAAGTTGTGTCACAAAGTCGTAACACATTCTCTCTCTTCATGTAGAAGATGTAACACAAAGTTGTTACACAAAGTCGTAACATAAAGTTGTAACACAAACTTGCAACACAAAGTTGTTACACAAAGTCGTAACATAAAGTTGTGTCTAGAAGTTGTAACACAAAGTTGTAACACCTTCTCTTTCTTCATAAGTTCATGTTGGCACAGAGTCAACACATCTTCACAAAAGCATTGGGCACAGAGAAGCTGCGCAAGTTCAGAGACCTGCTTGGTATGCAGGAATTGGGATTGAGCTCGAGGGGGAGTGTTGAGATATCGAGCTCCACTCACGATATGCCAGGGTGACCGTTGTGCATTTATGTCACCGACTTGTTAGCTACAGATGCGGTTGGTACACCACCCACGAATAATAGCTGGATGATAGCTATCCTTATCTACACTAGTTCGTGGCTCAGTTAGTATGCCACCTTAGTTAGTTGAGTTTGGTTTGAGACCCACATATAGGGTTCTTCTATTTCTTTGTACTTGAGTTCTTTTTGGCTTTCACAACTGAGAAGAGGAAAACTATTTTCAGCCTCCACCTTTGTGTGTATTCCCCCATTGTGATTGTGAGAAAGCCTCAAGTGAGACTCCTTCCCTCTCTCCCACTATCTTCACAGCACATTGATCATAAGTACACATGCATACATAAATAGATATGTATATAAATATATATGCTTGTGTATACATAGACGTGTATATTACATATATGTGTACACAAACATGTATATATGTATGTGTGTGTGTGTGTGTGTAAATGATATCCTTGTATGAAAGATGTACATATCAAAATCTATTGTAAATGTGCTCATATGTTGTTAGATTGTGTGGAAGATGAATTCTCTTCCATTAGCATATATATATGTATGTTGGAAGGGGATGAGAGTTTGAGGGGTAACCGTTATATATGTATGTATGTTGTCAGATTGCATGGAAGATGAATTCTCTTCCATTAGCATATATATATGTATGTTGGAAGGGGGTGAGAGTTTGAGGAGTAACCATTATACATATGTATATGCACATATGTATATATATGCATATAAGTATGCATACATAAATTTGTATACATGTGCATACATATATATACATATGGTAATAATATTTATACATAGCTATGCATATGTGTGTGTGTGTGTGTGTGTGTGTGTGTGTGAATATAGATATGTATACATCCATGTGTACACATATAAAAAAACATGCATATATGTATGTGCATAGATTTGTATACTTCAATAAATGTACATAAATGTGTTCATAAATATGGGTTTATCTATCAAATTGAGGATTTATGAAAGCTCAACACATTTATAATATGGATCCTATCCAATGCAAGGGGCTTGCTTTGTCAATCCATGGTTGAGGCATGGTCTTAAACTAGTGCAAGTAAAATACCAACATTGTTTGAATAACATGCTAAGATCTAGAAGATTTAGGGGTGATATTCCTATGAAGAGACTATCATGACTATCTTCTAAGATGTTTGCATTGAATCGAGACTATAGCAAAAAGGAGAAAATTCTTTCCCAAAAGTCCATCTTTACTTCAACTTAAAGACTGTTGGATGATAGAATAGAACACTATCTAAACATTTCATCTCCCCTTAGCAAAATATGATGCAAAGCCTATCCCATCTCCTCCCAAATGGTAAGAAAAGATTTTATGAATGAGAAAAAGCATGGGTTGTAGATGTAGATAATAAAATCCATGAAATCTTGATAAAAAACCTCCATGTGTTGGAATGGAGGAGCTAATGTTGTAGAGGAAAAAATGGTGATTTATTGAAGCCCTTAATTGCAAGTTTAGGGCTTGCTTTATTGTTTTGGGTCCCCCATCAAACCACAGACAAGTGGACGTGTTTAATGCCACAACGGCATCAATGTGTTTGAAATTATCCTATCACTAAACATTCTAATATGCTTTGTGAATATGGCTGATCTTGTGTGGATGATGATGGGAGAAGAGGGCACATATATGATGTAGTGGGAAGGAGAACTTAGCTGGAAGGAGATTTGTATTTACAAATGTAAATTGAGTTGTACATTTAAATGCTGGCTTCCCCCAAATATGCTACAAAAATAGGGTAAACTTGAGGGGAAAATAATAAACCCCACTTGGAAACATGAGGTATGTGTAAGTACTACATGGAATCCATGTAAAACCAAAATGGGCTTTATAATTAGGAATGGTTTGACATTTAGTATGCTAGGCTAGGAGTTACTCCTCTAGAGATCTATTAGGAGGAATAGATCCGTACTTGACTAGACTCATTACCTACCAGAAGGAGTAGCTCCTAGCCTGATATTCTCAATATACAACTATTAAAAGATAGTAAGGTAGATGAGAAGTGTACTCTATATTTCCAATAGTGGAACTCCTCTATGACTCAGGGTGAATATGTGGTCTAGGGTGCAGTGGTCCCATACAATCCTTCACTTACATCCCTACTCTTTCAACACACTTGTTGATATGTACCTCAAGATCTAATTCGTACATCTTGGCCATCAAATGGCCAAGCATGGTAGTCTAGAGGTTTCCACATCCATGGAATCCTTGCTTTGTGAATAAGTGTGATACTATTTGTGGAAGGCATTTGTAGAAGGCTACATTAGACAACTTGGTTAGGATTGGATCAACTATTTCCCCATCATTGGTTAGGAGTTATTCTTGGAGGCCCTCTAGATCCTTGGCCTTACCATTATGTACATTCTTAATGGCCTCTTTTAGGCAGGACTATGGGTGAAGAGCATAGGAGGTGGTGGGACAAGGCTTATCCTCTAGGCCAAGCATGGGTTGTTGAGGAACATCATAGAGTGTGTCGACATAGAATTCCAAAGATTGGGGTCCTAATAGGACATGGTGACCTTTTTACCAATAGGCTCATCCAAAATTCTTGTAGTTACTACTATACAAGATACTTAAGAGCTCTTTTCATGAGAAATAATAAGTCTCCTTAAGGCTTTCTTCCATTACATTAGATGTCTATTTATTTTAGATTGAGCTTTGTATGTCTTTTTGGCCTTTCACATATGTTAATAAACCCACCTAGCTATACCAGAATCCATCTCCCACATGCCTTGAGAATGAGTATCCTCTCATCAGCTATGTATGGAGCAAAGGGTACCATACACATGGCAAACATGCAAGAGGTTGAGATAGAAGAGGAGCACTTTGTATCTAGATGCCTTTGTAACATGAGATTTGTAAATAGGGTTACTTTCTATTCAAGAGGAAAGTTGGAGCACTCTCAAATTCCTTGGTGCATTTTGATCAACGATGTGTGGCAATTTTCCTACTTGAGGCCAAGCGACATAAAGACTAACTCTATCCATTGTAGAGGGAAGACTAGGAGGTCCTATTAGAGTCTAGTTAGAGGGATGATTAGATACTTCATCCACCTCGGTGGTCCAAGCTAGAGGTATCAAGGAACATGATACAGTTAAGATTTCCAAAGAATTCTTGGTGGCAGACTCACCCTCAAGATGACCCACACGTGAGGACCACCGATATCTTCTCTCACTATTTGACTTAGTGAGACAAATACTGGATTGATGATGGCTCTTGACAACGAGCTTCATCTAAGAGATCGTACAGGAGGCAGGAAGGGCCTAGACATCTTGATAAGGATGAGCACTAACAATCCTCTCTTATTGATTTCCTTCTCTAATGATACCAACCCTCACCACAACTGGACCCATGGTAGGCCAAGATAATCCCTTTCATCCTCAATCAATCAGTAGAGTTGGTTCCCAAATAGCATACAAGTGGGTGGGCAACAGATTTCTCTCCTCTTCGGTTTTTTGTATTTTTGGTTCTCGTCTGGACAGTCATTTGTGTACTCATCCACAAAGATAATGCAGTGTCTCTATCTATTTGTATTCTCATCTCTCAAACATCAATGTTAGGTTTGTATGCCCGCTTTAGTGGCCCCACCACCCCTAGCTTTATTATACCGGTTTTTCTTCATCTCATAAACCTTCGGTCTTTTGAAGACGTCAATAAACTCTCTCTACACACACACACACAAACACACACACACACTTTCTCTTCCTTTTTTGGGTGAAATCCATTTGTATTATATTACAAGAAACTATGAAACCGTCCCCCCAAAAAGAGGGGACAAGTAATTACAACATCAAAAGATCTCATTGTAGGACAAAAAAGTAGGATAATCCAAATCTCATGCATGTAGGCAATCAAAGAATGATTGCCATAGGAAAGCATGGAAGAAATGATACTTAGACAAGGGCGGGTCACTAAAGACTATGATTACGGTCCTTCCATATAGTCAATCGTGCCCAATAACGAACCTAATGAAAGAAAAGACCAAATTCCTATGAACACCGAGGATCTAGCTTGCCAACATTAGATGTAGAAAAATGAGCCATAAGTCATTGCTAAAGCACAAACACACACACGCACATAGATGTATGTATGCACATACAAACATACATACATACATGTACATGTACATGTGCATGCGTGCATGGAGAGAGAGAGCTATGGCATTTTTGAGCTTCTGCAGGTCTATTTAGAGTTCCAACCAGATCCATATGGGTTTCCATACATCCCTATCTTATTTTCATATAGTCCAACGCCCCTTTCTAGCCCTCGCAAGATGAGCTCCCTTGTTTACCCATACTGTCTCATTTTGGTCCGTACCTATATGGATTGGTGCCGTATAGGTCTGTACTTATTGTACAGTCCTTTCTTGGCCTATGTGAAGTCTTTTTGCACGTTCTCAACTCTCCTTGCTCCCTCGTTTCTTGTTGCTTTGTCTGCCTTGGGTCATCTCCTCTTGTTTCATTTCAACTTTGGCGCCTTCTAACGTCCTATTGCATAAGCCCTCTTCCCATTGCCCAGTTCTTTTATTTTTACCCCTTTTTTCTTTTCTAAGCTTAGCTACGTTTACTGTGCATACCCTTACCCTCTTTCTTCTTTCTCTCCTGCTCTTTCCTATCTTTACTTCTGCCTATGTGTGGATCTCTATTGTCTTTTCATCTTCTGCAAGAGTTAATGGCTAATATGAAGATTTATTTGCATAAGAAGCAGAAGCAAGATTTGGGTCAGAATGACCATGTGCATGCCTCTTGAGTCCTAATTGGTATATCATGTGATGCATGAGAGATTTGAAGATACTCACAAGGAATGTACACTCTGTTGGGATATGTGCAATGCCCACCTCTCATATGTAACCACCAATGTTCCATAGTGCCCTTTTGTAAGGCCCCCATTATGAGGGGATGCCATATTGTGAGCACCTGACATTGGTAGGAGCCTAGTTTTAACACTAGATGAGGTCTCATGGTGACTGTTTGATGGTTACAAGACAATAGAAGGAACAATATACTTCTCGAGGAGTTCGAGAACAGTGCCCCTGATCTTGGGGGTTTGGGGCAATGCCCCTAGCGGTTGTTCAAGGGCGATTCCCCAGATGGGGGTCTGGGAGCAATGCCCGAAGTAGCAAGGTCAGGGATTTACTGGTAGGCCTTATCACTCGCAAGATGGTATGCCCTCCATTGCATGGGTGTGAGCATTCACGTGTGAATTTGCTTATGCACACGTGGTCGATGGTTGGTGGTCAATCGTCTTTGGATGGTGGTGAAATTCTATATTGTGTCATATTTCTATATAGTATCAGAGCAGTATCAGAGCACTAGGTGCTTTGAGCAGTGATAGTGCAATAAACTCAGTTGCAATAAAGCTTTATCACTTGGTGTGATGGCTACTCCTGGTAGAACTTTTGGAGTATCTGCTATTGGCTGCTACTCCTACTCCAACGATTCACATTCGACCACCCACCTTCACAAAAGGCAAACTTGATGGTACAAACTACACTGTTTGGAAGTTTAAGATAAGCACAATTCTAGACTCGTAAGAGCTGCAGGAAACCATTCTCGAGAGTGATCCAAAACTAGTTGGCATTGCCGTATCTTGCAAATCCTAGCAACATAATCCTCCTAATGCTAATCTTCTTTGAGCATGGAAAGGGTGCAATGTTGATGCACTTTGCACCATCATCACAAGTGTATCTGATTCAGTGCTCATGTTGATTCAACACACGTCCAACTCATTCGAGGCTTGGAACATCTTGAAGAATTAGTATGAGACCCACAATCAGACTCGGATTCAAAATATAGAAAATCAACTTGTTGCTGAAAATCTTGCAGAAGGAGATACTGTTGAGACATTCATCATGAGGATCATGAATTTGCGTGATCAAATGGCTGCGGTGGGCATTGCAAAGACTAGCAAAGAGCTAGCTTAGAGGTACATTCAAATTCTTCCATAGAAATTCGATGGTCTGGTAACTATAGTTAACACTCATGGAGGTGAATGCAAAGGTTTCTACAGAGGAGGCCTCACCATTGGTCAGCATCAAGAAGTACAGAAGGCTAGTGGGAAGCTTGATTTTTCTTTGCAATACACATCAGTTTTGCAAATAGCATACAAGTGGGTGGGCCAACTTAAGGGGATCTCTCTCCTCTTCCTTTTTAGTATTTTTGGTTCTCAACTGGACAATCATTTGTGTTCTTGTCTGCAAAAGCAATGCAGTGTATCTCTCTATTTATATTCTCATCTCTCAAACATCAAATGTTAGGTGTGGATGGCTGCTTTAGTGGTCCCACCCCTAGCTTTATTATACTGGTATTTCTTCACCTAATAGACCTTCGGTCTTTTGAAGAGGTCAATCATCCAAGAACACTTGTAAAAACTTATTCAAAAATGACTTGAAAGCTCTGAACATGACTCACTGGAATGTGGCTAGGGCATTACAAAGGCTGAATGGCATGACTCTATATGCAAAAATACCCCATTCTGTAGCAAATGCTATTTTTGATTGGTCTTGAGGAGCAATTTGCGCTTGGTTATAGCTAGTGAAGCCATCCAAGAAGCTATATATTTCGGATCCTGCCACCTTTTCCAACACTGTTTCTGTTAAGGGTAGGGGATAGTGATCCCTAATTGTGGCGGCATTCACATTTTTACGCATATTCTGAGCTTCTTGTTGCATTTAGGTAAAATGAAAATGGGTGAAACCCAATCAGTGTGCTTTGTCTCATAGATGAATCCGGCATCTAGTAGTTTTTCCAGCTCATCATAAACCATGGTGCCATATTTAGGATTTGTGCGATAAGGTCCACATATCTTAGGGTGAGCACCTTCCCTTATAGGTATTGTGTGTATTGCCACTTTTGGTGAAATTCCTTTCATCTCTTTGTATGACCATGCTAGGCAGCCACGGTATTCCATTAGGGGTTCTTTGAGTTTAGTTATATCTTCTTAACGAAGCTGTTTCCCAATGAAAACCAACTTTTCTTCCTCCTATTGTGCATGTTTTTGCCGATCCCTTGGAGTTTCTCCAATGCTATCGGTTTCTTAAACTTCAGATTCTCTAAGTGGTCTTGGCATTGCTATTGGCACACTGCCACTTGTATAATTCTTGAAGTATTCCGGCACTTCTCGAAGATCGACCTCTGATGGGGTTGAACTAGCCTGACATGTGTCATGTGTATTGGGTGGCATAGTTGCATTTATTAATTTGTTAGGCTCTTCTTGACTTTCTTTTTTTGAAGTCTCTTGATCGAGCTTCATCTGCACATGTGGCTTATATTTTCGAAACTTCTTATGTTGGGAACAGTGGGGTAACTTTTCCACTGGTAAGGTGTTTCCAAGTAAGGGTTCATTTGCTATGCATACTCCTTCCATTTCTCAGGGGACCATTTAAGAGGTGGTGGTTCTGATTTTGAGGGAGCTGAATTTGCAAGGTACAATTCAACAATCCTTGTTTGGACTCATTCGAATTCATTGAAGTGCTCGGCCTTGGCTTTTCTGCGATTTCCTCCTTCAGTTTTCTTGCGGGATCTTCTGTTGTTATTTAACTACGGAGGTTTAACTTTTGGGAGCTCGACTGCCATTAGGGCATGTAGAATGGCTAAGTCATTATCAAAGATTTGATCTTCAATTTCAGCATGCATAGCCTCTATTTCAAGGTCCCAAGGAAAATCTGAGTCATCATTGGTATTGGTACCTTCTTCAGGTTCATTATCCCATTCAAGGTCAGCCATAAAGAATGGCATCTCTAGATCGATTGGTTCTTCATGTGTCAGTGCAGGATCAACCTGTAGCGCATTAGCATCTATCTATGAGAAGATGGGGTCTAATGAATGGCAGTTCTCGATGGTTGCCAATGTTTGTATCTAGTTATTAACATTGCTTTGTGAGTCAACCGCTATGGCATGTTGTTGCAGGGGAGCTGATTTGCTTGAGATTGTCGTGGAAGATGTGTCATCCAATGCTCTAGGCACAATTGGTTTAATAGCTCCTGTCCCCACATTCACCTTGACTGCAGTGTCTCGATTCTGGATTGTCAGTCTATCAATTCCCCAGTCATGGAGGACTCATGCTTCCCATAACCAAGGACGCACTACTACACATGGATCCTATTGCGACATTTACGTACCAACATTTAGCACGTGCGGGGTGCTAATCGTTGGTATGAAAAGCACATTCTGTAAAGCGTCACTATATAGCGACGCTAGACAAACGTTGCTATATAACGAGCATTATAAAGGTTGGTATATAGCGAGTTATGAGTGTTGCTATATAGCGACATTGAGATACTATTTATAGCGGCATTTTCCAGAGAGGTTTTTTACTCATATAGGCCTTAAAAGTTAGTTTTTTTCAATGACAAATTTTTTTAAATTTTCATACATGTTTGATCTAATAGAGAATAAAAATATGAGAGCATGTACATCAAGCCTTTGAAGCTCATATATTCATGTCCAAATTTGAGATGAAAAAAATCAATTAAGAGCATTTATATCAACTATTTCATCTTGAGCCAAGTCTAAGGCACCAAACAAGTCTATCTCCAACTCTATACCGAGTTGATTTCCTATATCATCATCGTACTCTAGCATCGTATGTTCACCTAAAAGTACTTGATCATCTTCTTCAATAAAGTGTGGTGATTCTTGATGATCGTTGTCTTCTTCCTCAATATCATGATCTCCATCTTCCTCCCGTGCGATGTCATTATGCACATCTTCCTCTTGGCTCATATTGTGATCTTCATCTTCTTCGCTAGATTCATTGGGATCAATTGGATCCGGCATTGGTAGTGGCATCTCCATATCCACATCTCGATCTTCAAAAATTTTCTTACTTCGTGGTGCAACTTGGATCACGTACCACCATCTTGGATCAAAATGATCCGGATGAAAAACCACCTATATTTAAGATGGGTGCCAAATTTCGTCAATTATATATATGAAATTATGCTCAAGTACATGTATCAGTGGCTCTTTAAAAACGAAAGCTTTGATTAATTAAATCATTAGTATGCACCTACTCACAGTGCTCGAGAAGAACAAAAGTATCACTTTCATCGGTCCAACGTTTGGTGCAATCTATTGCAAAGAAACCACTACTATCTTTTCTCACTGTCACATGGGGACTGTTGTAAATAGTTCTAAATCATTTTACATCAAGAATGAAAATACTAAATCGTATGAAATCAACTTCATAGATGTCGTGTATGGTTCCACAATAATCCAACTGTGAGGAGACAAGATTGGTATCCGAAGCACTTGCTCGACTATCTTGTGTGAAGTTAGCCATGACTCCACAATCATACATGACTCTCTTTGAATTGATGCGTTCCATGTGAAAATGTTGTCCATATGACCATAATGCACTGTACTTTTTGTACTGTAAAAGAGCATCATTATAACAATGAAGATGCATCTATTTTATAGTGTATATTGCCACAAATAATTACTTAATTACGTCAAAAGGTAAGAAACTTACATGCACCATACATCTGTTGGGATATCTCAAGGTGTATGCCTCAGGCACACCTTATGTTTTTATGTGTGAGTGCTAGAGGCACAGTTAGGTGCCCACAAGCACAGTTAGGTGGTGGAAAAGCCACATAGGATGATTGAGTGAATCTAGGAGCAGATTGAGGAGATGATTGTGGAGCTTTGAGGTCATCAGTGATGTCAGTGACCTTGTATGAGGTGCCTACTTAAGGACCTCTTTCTTCTTCATTCTATAAGCAAGTATTCTGAATTTGTGTCAACTCTACTCTTTCCTTTCAGTATTCCAACATGGTATCAGAGCCATTTGATCCCCCTTGAGCCCATTTTTGCCACATCATCATCTTCTTCTTCATCTTCTTCTTCTCCATTTTCCTCTTTCTTCCCAAAATCTTTGAGAGCTTGGTTCTCCATCTACAAACGACCATTGCCCAAACCCTCTGAGCTGGAAACTCCTCTAGTATGGGCGAACTTCCACCTGCAAGCAATTGAAGAAAAAACGTCTGTGGTGGCTGCCATTCTCCAAACAGCGAATTTCTTCTGTTGCTCAATACTCCCTGCATACTCCGCCATTGCCTGAGCCCTCTTAGGAGTAGATGGGCGACCTCAAGACGAAGATTTTGAGCCATTTTTCAGGTCATTTGGTTCAGTAACGAGGGAGAAATCGTCAAAACTCAGTTTCAGCCTGTAGCAACTCTCCCGGGCAAAAGTGCGCACCATTTCGTCCAACCTCTGTGCTGGACCTTCTCTGGTATATGAGCTTTCTTTTGCTTCAGAAAGCCCTCTTTTCCTTGCTTTGAAGAGTGAGCTACAAGCCCTCCAAGTTCAGCTTTTGCGATCATCATCCTTGTTATGCCAAGCTTGTGGCATATCGGGATTCGTGGATGCAAGAAACTCTGTGATATATACTAATGACTCTTGCACAAGCCATCTCTCTGTCATGCTTGCTTCTGGTCTTACTCTTTGTCTTACAAATCCCTTTAAAGTTTTCATAAACCGCTCAAGAAAAAACATCCATTGACTATGAATGGTACCTGCAATAGCCACCTCATCAACTATGTGCACAAGCAAGTGGACTTGAGTTGTCATAATGCTCAAGGGAAAGTGCTTCTCAAGCAAGCATATAGCTTCAATGGATTCCACCCTAGCCTTCTCGATGCTCGATATGGAGATCTCGTTTTGAGATATCCAACTATTTCACATGTCCATGTAAGATATTTTCATAGTCAGTCTACAGATTAATCAGCTTAAATTGAAGAAAATGCAATCAATGCGATTTGATAGTAAGCATACCTCATAATACCACAGATCTTGAATATATCATTTCTAACATCTTCTTGTAAGCACCCTTTTATTGTAATTGGGAGGATGAACTATCAAAGCAACAAAGAAGTCATGTCAACAATATAACATAATCATAATTACGCTAATGCATCACGATTATCGGTACACTAATTCTACTTAAAATACCTGTAAGACCTTGTGCCAATCATGGGACTTGAGCCCACTAAGCTTATTGTCCTTTGAAAATGCTCCTTTCAAGCAACGCATGTACCCTATCGGTGTTTGAAAAGAGGCAATGTCTGCCTTGATTGCTGCCTCCTCCCTCGTAGAGAGGATCCATGTTGCTTTCGAGAGGACAAATTTTTCGGGAGGACAACTTTTCCCGAAGCATGCACTTGGGGCTAGAAACAAGACATCCTATTCATAGCACGCAAGTCTTCTCGCACTCCTCTCGAGTCTTTAGAATCAACCAAGTGTGCCCAAATAGTAGCCCACACATTCTTGAAGATATGCATGGGATCCAGAGATGATTGATTTGTAACTAACCCCAATCAGGAAGCTCATGAAAGATCGATAGCCTCTTCATACCATAAGGAGGTTCCTCTCCATTTGCCCTCCAAGCCTAAAATAGTCACTTGCCTTCAAATATGGTGGTGGTGGATCAAGCTGACCTCCATGTGTGAGATGGTCCAGCGGAAGGTATCGAGCATGACCTTCATAAACATTTTTCCTCATATGTTTGGAGTATTGTGCAAGCGGTTTCAAACCCGGTCTATAAACAAGACAAACATGGTATGGGGAGAATTTTATTGTGAGCTTTTTAATGAGAGCTTTTTTTGAAATTTATCAAAGTTTGCGAGCTTTTTTAGAGTCCCATAAAAAAAGACCTACTAATAAAAAAAAACAAAGTAATTACTTATCATGTATCTGTGGATTTATCCTAGGAAATACCAAAGCAATTAGCAATTCTATGGACTAAAAAAGACAAAGTTATTAATCCAAGTAATTTATATTGCAAGTCAGTATCAAATGATTTCATATAAAAATGAGCCATCACAATACCAGCAAATATGTATTATGCATTCAAGTCTATGGATAGTTGCTAAGGCAACAAAGGTTTATGAAACTTCAAGTAAGCATATGCCAATTTTCATGTAGTTCTATTATTTGAAAAGGCCAAATCAATCAGTAAAATGTTCCACATTAAGAACATTGTGTTGACTCAACATAACAAATTTTGAGCAAAAAATAGTGTCACATCAAAAAGTGGCTATCATATCACCAACCAAGTTTATATTTTGCATTCAGGTCTATGGATTGATCCTAGGTCAGTTAAGCACTGATGAAACATCCATAGTGGGAAGGGTTGGTTGATGAATAAGCATGTGTTGATTTGGATCCAATCCCAATACACGGATGAAGATGTAATAGATATGTTTGCATGCCAGGTAAGGTTTTTGACCCAACTCTCTTTTTATGAAAATTTGGACATGTACACATGGGTTCAGTCTTGATGTGCACATCGTAAGACATCCGAGCCTTGTTAGACCTTGTTGTTCTCAAATGGAAAATACTATGATGAAGAAGATCCACTGTCATTTCTCCCATGACAACAGCGTGCATAGATTGAGCACTAGCTATTCTTTTTGCAGCCTCCTTAGATATGCCATGCCTCCATTTTGTGGTTCTTACCAATGTGTGTTGAGCTGGATTCCTTGGTATGGATGCCGACCCTCCATGTGCATCACAAAAATTAGTTGGCATCGGCGCCAATCCTTGAGGTACATTTGGTGTCCTCCAATTCACATGGGTTTGATCCACTATTTGCAGTCTAAAACCAGCCTTGATGAAATTGCCTATCTCCTCACTTGTGATGTTTGTTTCCACATCCACCTTCCACACAGATGGACGTTCAGGAACATGCATGATATTATGATCTGGGTGCCATGTATGAGTTATATCATCATTACAAAACCACATCCATTGTGCTTTTGGTCCTGGTACCCCTGGATGCTGCCATTCAGAGTAGAAATAGGGTGCCACCATTCCTTGTGAACTGCTTTGTATATATCGATTACACTTAACCTTTTCATATATGAATCCAAGACACTTCACTTTAGAGTTTCTGGAGGCCCTTCGAATTGCTTAAAAGGTACGGTGGATAGGCACTCAACAATAGAGAGGCCACTAGGAAGGCCTTCTTATCTCATAGGTGGAGCCGTTGGGGCTTGTTCTCTTGTGGGCATGGTCTCACATTCTGAGCTCCTTCAGCTTCCCTACATTGCCATGTTTTTCCCATGATGTTTTTGTAGACTCCCCTTGAACTCCACCTTGCTCAATTGTGGAAGCCCTAACATCCACTGGTTGGGTATTACCTTGTGGTTTTACTGAATGCCAATCTCCACCTTCATTCTCGAACCTAATTTTTCTTGGCCGCCCTCTTTGCTTACAATCTCTAGTCTCCATCACATACCCTAGATTATGTGACGTGTTTTCTAAACTTATACTTGATGGCTTGCTTCTCTTTCTTTGGACTATTACCTTATCCCCATGTAATGGTCTTGGTTCTTCATACATTGGTGTCCCTGCAACTATTTCATTCACCATTTGTTCAACTTGTGCTAGTGAAGGTGTACTCCTTGAGGCCACACTTTGCATCCATGCTTCCAAGTTAGGACCATCCCCAACATGCCTTCCAATCATATATGCATATTGTTTGGCACTTTGTAATAGGGAATTTGCCATGTCCGAGATGCAACAATCATATAATTGTATCTTTGTCTTAAACCCTTATCCTACTAGCCAACTACCATGCATGCTTTCAGCTAGATTTGACCTTGGAGTGTACGCCTCCTCCAAGGAACTCTTTGTTACCTGTGGTAAAAAAGGAGGCAATTAGAATTGGCTTATTACATTTATTTAGCTTACTACATTTATCTACAAAATACATAATGCGCTCATGAGATTCCCCAATGGGCAATCCGCACATCCCACCAACTAGACCATATGTCCATTGAAGGAATGTCGGCCTCATAGACATGTCCTGCATGCCACCACTTCCGAATGAGCTTTGCTTGGTTGGTAGCTTCTTGCTTTGTCTTACATAATCTCCAATTCTCACACATGGTGATATGCTCATTGCTCATATCCTCTTTGATGAATTTCCTTGTGTGCTTATGCAAGCTTTGTTTCCAATGGAAGAGACATGAGCGCTCTCTCCCAACAATTATGTTGTTTGGACCCCCATTGAAAATACTTCTCACAACTATCCAATTTGCTCTAGCTTCCTCAAACATGAAACCATAAAAATCTGCAGGGGGATACCCACATTGTTTCATTATGGCATTCAACATCTCCCAAAATAGGATTTGGCTTTCAGCATCTTCATCTTTCATCTCACATGTGGCGATGGTCATTAATTCCTGCACACTGGTAGACAAAGCCAACATTATTAAATATTATACCACAACTCTCTTGATGATAGCAACATGGATACATAAGGACTCGGGGGGGTCACTATGTATAAACCCTCTATATCACGTGCGTTCAAGGCCTATATTTAAAGTCCCTTATCTGTAAAAAATTTCATGAATAAAATGTACCCCTTTTCTATACAAATCTGTAAATTTTTTCCAAAACTATTTTAAATAGTCCCTTATGTATATTTATATCTGTAAATTTTAGAAATAAAAAAAATCCTTCTGTTGAACTCACGTGATAGGGTTACATATGATGAGTGACCCCCCCGAGCATAAGGATGGAGGGAAGTTATACCTAGGATCATAGACATGACATGCCATTGTGCTCCACCCAATCACTCGATGGGTGTGATCAAATTGTACCCATGAATTCCTCAAATCACCATTTCCTCCTCTTCTCATGCGATTGACAAGATCCACAATAGATGCTAGACCATTGGTTGACATTTTAAAAATAAAACATTTTTCATTTGGCAAGCCTTGCCCTGGAAAATGACTTCCATGGAAGAATGAATACATAGACCTTTTCTTTAGTGAAAGAAGGCTGTCATAACCTTCCCCAATAGGTAACCTTGCCTTCTTCTCTTGTGCAACAATCCGTTTGAACTTGTAACATCACAAGTCAACTATTTAGAAGGTCCCTATACCATTCTAAAGTTAAGTAGACTAAAAATCATTTAGCTACAAACAAACATACCGTTGATTCTCAACTAGTGGTACCAATTGCTCAAGAAAGTTGGTCAACTCTATATCTCCCACACTTCCCCCTTCATTATTGTCTCCTCTCATCAAGGATGAATTCAAGAGCTCTTTGGCAACACTCATTTGAGCTTTGCGTGGTCCAACATTTTTATCTACCTTCAAAACATCTGCAACAAGCTTCTTTGTTTTCTCTATCATTGCCTTAGATGTTCCTACCTGCACGGGGTGCTGATGTTCACCAACATGCACCATCAATCTAGTCATTGTTTCATCAAATGGCATTACATAATATACTATGCAATTACAAGTATCAATGCAATAAGTAGGCTTACGACAATAGTGACAAACAATCTTGTCCCTCTCCTCTTCAGTCAAGAGTCCAAGAGCAATCTTCTTTTGTAGATAGCCTCTAAATATGAATGTGTTAAACTTCTTATTGTTTGAAAAATAGGGCAAGCAATCCTATGGCATTATAATGAGCCAACACAGTAGCTAAGCCTTACTGTACATGAGATAGCCATGTTTGTGGTTGATGGTTAGGTCCATATGTGGCCATCAAATTTTTGCTCCATGCCATTTATGCCATTGATGTTTCCAAAAGTTGGAGGAAATTCCAATAGCATACTTCCATTGTATACCCTTGGTAATTCAGTGACTTGCTTCCTTTGCTTTATATTTGCAATCCGCATTTTGAGTATATTGGCTTGCTTGTTCTCCATGATCCAAGGTATGATGCTTTTGCTAATCTAACATTCATCTTTTGAATGGTCCTCATTTGAGCCTTCAAGGTCAATGTGTGAAGTCTGCATCATCTCAATGTCAACATCAATCCTCGACTTATAAGAATTGTGGTACATACCAGGCTTCTCAATGGGACTTAACTCTTCAAGATCCACATAAGGAGATGGTTGAGATGTTTTCTTTCCTTCTTTGCCAAACTCTTCAGAGTAAACTCTACTGGCAACACAACGTGATGAACCAGGCTCTTCAAGATCACTAAAAGTACTTGCTGCCATGATTGTATTGTGGATGAGAGCATACCTTTTTGTCAAGGAGGCATCTAGCACGTAATGCTCTTGACCATCAATATCCCACTCAGATGAAACCTTTACCTTCATTGTTGCTTCACCTTCAATGACTGCCTTAAGCCAGATGAGCTTGCGCATATGGGGAAGAAGGCTTTGAAGGAAATGTGCACTAACAATCCTTCTTCCATCCTTGAGTGGGATAGAGTGTGATAGATTCACTCCTTCAATAAGCCATTCAATAGAAGCCTCTTCTGTAGCCATTTTGGATGACACAACAAAGGGTACCAAAGATAGAGGGAGCTCAAAGAAAGTGGTTATCAGAGGAGCTCAAAGAATACAGACAAACTTGAGAGCAGAGGGATGGTAATCCAACATGGCATTGAGAGCAGAGGGATGGTAATCCAACATGGCATTGAGAGCAAAGGGATGATAACCCAACACGAATCATGAAATTAAGAAGGGATAAAAGAGAAAAATGCAATGTGATGCAAAGCTAGAAGGCAACCAAAGAACACAGTATTAGATAAAGTGGGACAAAAGTTCCATTTTGGGAATTTCGAAATTGGGTGGATTTCATTAAAATTGGGAAAGGCTTCATTAAATTTGGGAAAATTTCCATTGATTGTGGGAATTTTACCAATATTGAATAAGCTAATATTTGGAATTCCAATGATTATGAAAAACTTCATTGGTTGTGAAACAGTTCATTGCGTATAAAAACCGAAACAAAGCATTTGTGGCAGAGTTTGAAAATCATGTATTTGGTGGTGTTAATAAACACCGTCTAGGGACAACATGTATATTTTACTTGAGGTGTTAATAAACACCACTTGGTGGTGTTAACAAACACCATGCATAGTGAGTTCCACTAGAAACAAAGCAGTTGTTGGTGAAGGTCACAGCTTCTGAAAATTGTCATATTAATAATATGCAAATACCCATTGACAAGATAACAACAATTGAGAAACATCACATGAGAACACACCTTACAATGGAAGTTTGGGAGATTAAGAGGGAGAAATTCGACACCATTTTCTATGCTCTGATACCAAGCAAGCTCTCCTGTGCTTTGATACATACGCTCTGTGGAATCTTGATCTTCTCGGGTCTATTTATGGATTTTGATGTCCATGACCAGACAACTGCATCAATACACTCCCATACCTGTGGATCCAACCTATTCTCTGCCCAATACTTGTTCCAGCAATCAACATAGGCATCTGCATCACTGAGCCCCTTTCTCTTAACTGATGGTGCCCAATATTGAAGCCCAATACTGAATTAATAATTTCTTGAAATTAGGAGAAGCAACATCCATCTCGGCACTTGATATGGCAACGCCAAGCCATATGGGGTATATAGGATCTGATGGCCTCACCAAGACGAAGTCACCTTGCTTAACATCCACCATTGGTCTAAACTCTTCCCTCGGCTTACCTTTTAGAGGCCCACAATAGTGATCATTCCATTCCTCATAGCCTTGGAAATCATTAATGCAAGCATCTATATCATCCTCCTCATCTAGAGATTGTGTTCTTGGCCAAAACTCTCTGTACACTCCTATCTCTGAGATGTTTTCCTGTTTGAGCTCACCGATCATGGTTTTCCAATAGTCTATCATTGGCCTAATGTAGGACTCATAGGATGCATTCTTTCCACTTGCACATTTCTCCCAAAACTTAATGTAATCCTTTATCCCTGATATTACTTGCAAGTGATCTCTCACAAATGCAGCCATTGGCAGTATATCCGGACAACCTATTAGCAACAATGATCGACCCTCACTATCTTTCTTCCATAGCTCAATTCCCCCTGCATCCAATTCGGTTATTTTGGATGCACCTTGTACTGCATCATTGGTATGTCACCTTGCATGTAAAATTGAAATTGTAATGGATTTGCATGTCCAACTAGCATTTCTTGCCCATCACATAGGTAGCCATCTACATAATCCTTGAAGTTAGGAACCCGTGTAAGAACAAATGGTGCCGGTGAAGATGATGTACATTTTTTGAATGTATCCATCAGATGCGAGAAAGTGAATGTTTGTCCCACCCGCAAGCTCTCAGAAAACCTGTTGAACATTGCATCAATGACCTCATGTGTGTGCCCTACCATCAAGAAGCCCAATTGAACTGTCTTGAAAATGCCCCTTGCTACAAGAAGAGAAAGGTATGCAAACAAGTATCTATTTTTGTTCTCAGAACCACAATTATCTAGTTGGAGTAGCAAGTTCTCTGGCAACTTTTGGAATGGTGGCTCAATAGCAACACTCCCCTCTAAAGAGGGTGGGTTTTCTCTTGTATTTGACGGAAAAAAATTTACACATGTGTCTGTAGCCCTTGCAATGGAAGTTGTCATGGCCTCCGTGACAGACTTCAGGTCACTTTCCGATACAGTTTCTAGATTTGCATTTGTGATCATGACATCTACATTTTTAGACAAGCTAGCTCCACTTGTGGAAACATGTGCACCTTTAGAACTGTAATGGGAGTCCAAAGCATTTCTTGAACATAGAGCATTCAAAAGGTGAGCATTGCTTCTAGGAATCCCATTGGTAGCAAGGTCTCCAAGGTCATACATATCCATCCTCTCGAGGTTGTGCAAACAAATTGAGAGCGATCCAATCGTCAGGTTGGGATCAGATGGCCACAAACCATTGAGGGTGAAGTGTCCATAATGACCGTTTCCATGCCCATGGGTAATCATTTCAATGAGTGAAACCTTTAATTGCCATGCAGAATCGGTGTCCTTGGACCTCACCCGAAGTATTGGAATTGCCGTCTTTTTTCGGTCCATCTTATCATGGATTATGCATACATACTTTTTTGGATCCATCTCAGAGTACCTACGCCATGCATAGTATAAGTTCCTACAACTTTGTTGCTGTATCATATGCATCTTTCTCTCTTCCATCAGTGAATTGCACTCATCTTGACTTTTTGTGGCTGCCAATTGAGCCTTGATCTGGCTGCACAAGCTACATTTAGAGAATTCGCTCGTCTTAGCAAGGGCTACATTTTTTAAGTCTGATTTCCAAATCCTGCCAAATGTGGATGTGGATAGGCTCTGATAACCACGTTGATTAAGTGAAGTTTTGACCTCACGTAGGATGTCTATCTTCTTATACACTTCAGGTATCACTTGCTGTGTCTCTCTAGAACCATCCTGCATGGTTCTACTCTTGTGAGGCATATGCTTTGTGCTATTATCCACAAAGTGTTGAATGAGAGCCCTTCCCATACGTATGTGCTCCCTGGTCCTCCTCATAATCCCTGAATTGCCATGCACATATCGCTGCACACCACTCTCAAATTGCTCCCTGTATCGATAAAATGATGTCCTTGGAATTCCATGCATCTCATACCATGCTCTACAACAAACATCCCGACCGTTTATCCTGAAGTTGTAGCATATCCTCCCTATGTAGTCATGATGCCAAGCCGTTGACAACACATCGTATATAAAGTTTGTACGAGACTCCAAGGAGCTGCCCCAAAAGTTCTTCCTTAGATTCATTAAGAGATCTCGCTCTGCATGTTGGCAACACCTACTCCCACAACAATCGATGGAAGAAACCTGCTGCACCGAATCTAGTGACATTTTGTACATTGCTGTTGGAGGATCTCTTTGTTTAGGCACCCTGTTAATGAAAGTGTACCTTCTTTTCTTTGATGTTGGATCATCCCTTTTCAACATTTGATCATTGACCAACTCATCTATACCAGCAACGTGGTCCATGGGCACATATTGTTGCAATGGGCTTCCTTCAAGTAAGGTAATCTGCTTGATGGGCCACTTTACTAGGCTGATAGAGCCGACATCTTGCATAGAAGACCCTGAGTCACTTCCTCTAATTTGTTCTTTCTTTTCAATACCCACACCAATGCAATCATTACCCAATAGGTCAAAGTTTATAGAGTCTCCCAGGAAAACATATAAGATCACACCTTCCCCCACGGTCTTTGTTTTGCTCTCATCCCATAAGACAACCTTTTTCTCTTTCCAAGATTCACGAATGAAATTGTCAGTTTCCAATGAAGAAACTGGCATTGCCTCTGTTGAGATATCAAGCTCTATCCCTGACATATCTCCTGGATGACTATCATTTATGTCACCGTCTATGTTAGTTGTACTCGTGGTGTAGTTAGACTACCACGTATGTTTTTGGTTTGGGTTCACATATGAACCACGTATTCTAGGTTTTGATATATAGGGTATTTCCCTCTTCTATTGTATTGTTGTTGTGTGCAAAAGTGAAGAAAGGCTTCACCTTCCAACCTTGTTTCCTCTCTCTTTTGTGTGTTGTGAAGAAAGCTGAACTTGAGTCTCCTATCTCTCTCTCTTATTCTTTACATGGTATCAGAGCCTTGTTCGTGGTAAGGAGCTCAAGAAAGCTAGCCAAGTTTGTGGTGTCCTGGTAAGAGGACCAGTGTAGCTTTCCTATTTTGAGTTTGGGAGCAAATCTCTGCAGGTAGCACAGCCAGAAGTGCAGGAGTGCACTGCTTCAGATTGAGAGGCCCTTCGCGGTGCGGCGAGAGCGCAGTATATGCTGCGGGCAAGGGCAAAGCCCTTGGTGACTTTATTTTTCTGATTTGAGGCCGTTTCGAGGCCCGTTTTGAAGGCGGAAGTTCTTCGCAGGCACTCAGAAAAAGGCCCTATTTTTGCTGTGCGACCACCGCGCGGCTAGTCGGTGGAAAGGTGCCACAGAAATTGCATCGTATGCCTATGTGCAGAGATATTGGGAGTTGCAGATTCATGCCTGTTGCCTGTTGATGCAAAATCGTCACGAGGAAGTGACTGTGTGGTGAAATACCACTTTCGTCAGTGTTGCAGATCTGCCCCTGTGAGGCTCTTTGCAGAAGTTTTGCTATTTGCCCTTCTGAGGCATTTGCTGTGTTTACAGGTTGCTGTTGCAATTCGTGATTTGTAAAATGTCTGAGAATCTGTCTACCATTGTCAGTGAGAAGCTTGACAAGAACAACTTCCAAGCATGGAAGTTCAGGATGACAAACTTCTTTATGGGAAAGGGAGTTTGGGATTACATCAGTGGTGAAACTGCAGAACCAGTTTTGGGTGCTGCTCCCACTCCTGCTGAATTGAAGGCCTTTAAAGAATGGCATGAAAAAGCCAGAAAATGCCTGTATTGGCTGTCCGTTAGCATTTCAGATTCTATGATTGTGCATATACAGGATCTAGAGACGCCTAAGGAGGCATGGGATACATTGGTGAAGCTGTATAGCACAAATACCAAAGCACGAAAGATGCAGCTAAAGCAGGAGTTGCACAATGTGCAAAGGAAAAATATGAATATAAATGAGTATTCCTTGAAGGTGAAAGGCCTTGCAGATTCTCTTGCCTCCATTGGAGCACCTGTTGATGATGAGGACTTAGTGTCCGTGACCTTGAATGGTCTTGGGAAAGATTATGCACAATTTCGGACATCCATTGGAGTCCGTGAAACATTTCCTGATTTTCAGGAACTTATTGCTCTCTTGCTGAGTGAAGAGCAAAGGAATGGTGGTTCAGCCACCTCAACTTCTCAAGAGACTGCTTTCTACTCGAATACAGGTAGAGGCAGGGGTAGAGGAAGAGGCCGTTCTGGTGGCCGTGCAGGAAATCAGAACCAACAGCAACAACAGGAAAACCAGTCCTATGGAGGAGGACGTGGTAGTTCTAGAGGCAGGGGGAGCCAAAGAGGCCGTGGTTCATGGCAAAGAAACCAGCAAGTAAATAGCAGCACAGAATGCTATTATTGTGGAAAGCCTGGACACAAGGAGAATACATGCTATAAAAAGCAGAATGACATCAAAAGTGGGAAGTTGCAGCAAAGCAACTATGCATCATCAAGTGGGCATGGTGACGATAGAAATGAGCACCTTTTTGTGATGCAGCATATGGTTAACTCCATGTCAGGAGATGCTGCAGCTTGCAATGATGTTTGGTATGTTGATTCAGGTGCCTCTAACCACATGACCAGTCATGGTGAGTGGTTTCATGATGTCAAAAATTTGGATAAGCCAGGTTATGTTGAAACAGGTGATGATACTGCGCACCCAATTACACAGGTTGGTAAAGTGCCATTGGCTATGCAGGATGGCAAAACAAAGTACTTGGCAGATGTACTTCATGTTCCAAAAATCACTAAGAACCTGGTTTCAGTTGGCCAGATGGTTGAGCAAGGTCTGCAGGTTAGATTTAATCCTGATGGATGCTTTGTTGAGGACTTGAAAAATAAATGCCGCTTGGTTGCGAAAGGCAACAAAAATGGAAGAATGTTCACCTTGGATGTTGATATGCCTGAGGTGAAAGCTGCTATGTTTGCGCATGGGAGAGGTGTCATTGCAGATATTGAGATATGGCACAAGCGCATTGGGCACGTGAATATACAAAGGCTAAAATCTATGCAAATGAAAAACATTGTTGCAGGTTTGCCTAAATTCAGAGTTGAGGGAATACAAAAGGTATGTGAAGCATGCCAAATGGGTAAGCAGGCCAGACATGCATTTCCCAAAAATGCTAAGGTGAGCGGAAGACCTTTGGAAGTGATCCATTCAGATGTTTGGACAACCAAAGCTGCTTCTATTGGTGGATGCCATTATTATGTGACGTTTATTGATGACTACACTAGGAAGGTGTGGATTTATTTTATGAAGCACAAAAGTGAAGTGTTCAGCCATTTCAAGGCTTTTAAGGCCATGGTTGAAAAAGAGAAAGGTGTGCATATTAAAGTGCTAAGATCTGATGGAGGGGGAGAGTACTTTTCAGAAGAATTTTGTGAATATCTGAAAGAACAGGGAATTCAAAGGAAGTACTCATGCAGGTCTACCCCTCAGCAGAATGGGGTTGCAGAAAGGAAGAACAGGCATATTGCAGAAGTAGGACGGGCGATCCTAAATGAGAAAAACATGCCTGATTATTTTTGGGCTGAAGCAGTAGCAACTGCTGTTTATATTATGAACAGAACCCCCACTGCAGCTGTCCATGGCATGACGCCTGAAGAAATGTATACAGGCCAAAAACCAGATATTTCTCACTTGAAGGTATTTGGTTGCATAGCTTATGTTCATGTTCCTGATGAGAAGAGAACAAAGCTGGATCCAAAGGCAGAAAAATGCATCTTTATTGGATATGCTCAGCACCAGAAAGGGTATCGCTGTTATAACCCTTCCACCCGCAAAATGCAAGTGAGCAGAGATGTTGTTTTTGATGAAATGAGCAGGTGGTATGCACCAACTGTTATGGTAGGAGATGCAGATGCAGGAAATGGGAATGCTGCAATAAATGCAGAGCAGCAATCTCAAGCCTTGAGTGGACCTAGAGAGTCCTCTACTAGTGGATCTAATGCATGGACAGGGAGATTGAGATCTAGTGAATCGTCACATGGCAGTCCTGATAGTGTTGTGCAGGTATCACATAAGGGAAAAGAAAAAGTGGACCATGCTCCAGTATTTGATGTGTCTGCTGGTAGCTCTCATGTTGATGGAGAGTCAAGCGGCTCTGAAATGAGCCTTGATGAGGAACTTGGGATTCCTTCTGTTGTTACACCTGGTGCAAGGAAAAGCAGGCATGATTTAAAGACGCCTGCAACTGATCCAGTTGTACGGAGGTCCACTCGTATTAAGTATCCAGTTGACAGGCTGAGATATGATGGGTATACAGCACATCACTATGCTTATATGGTCAAGGTTCTAGAGGAGCCAGAGCCCACATGTTTTGAGGATGCAGCAGGGCATAAAAATTGGGAAGCAGCTATGGATGAAGAGATGGCTGCCTTGGATGCAAACCACACTTGGGATTTGATGCCTTTGCCTCATGATAAGAAGGCTATTGGCTGCAAGTGGGTTTACAAAGTAAAGCACAATGCTGATGGGTCTGTTAGCAGGTACAAGGCAAGATTGGTTGCCAAAGGTTTTGCACAGACATATGGAATTGACTATGAGGAAACTTTCAGCCCGGTTGCGAGGATGGCAACCGTGAGAGCAGTAATTGCTATGGCTGCTGCAAAGGGATGGTCTTTGCATCAGATGGATGTGAAAAATGCCTTCTTGCATGGTGACTTGCAGGAAGAGGTTTATATGATGCAGCCAGAAGGTTATGAGGATAAAGCACACCCCGATTTTGTATGCAGGTTGCGCAAAGCCTTGTATGGCTTAAAACAGGCGCCGAGGGCATGGTCAGACAAGATAGGGCAATATCTTGTCACTATTGGATTTCAGATTTCCAATTCAGATTTTTCACTTTATGTGAAAAGGACAAACAGAGGGATTGTGCTTATAGTCATCTATGTTGATGACTTGATTATTACAGGTGATAGTGATGCAGACATTAATGAAGTGAAGCTGCTGTTGAAGCAGAAATTTGAGATGAAGGATTTGGGAGAGCTGCGTTACTTCTTGGGCATTGAGGTTATTAGATCCCCGTGTGGGATATGGCTGTTGCAAAGGCAATACGGTTTGGACATGCTGTCCAAATATGGGATGACAGGCTGTAAGCTTATCTCTGTTCCATTGGAGCAGAATGTGAAGCTCAATGCAGAGTCAGGTGAGCTTCTTGAAGATATTACTATGTACAGGCGCATAGTAGGTAGCTTGATTTACATGACTATAACTCGACCAGACTTGAGCTATGCTGTGGGGCTGGTGAGTCAGTTTATGCAGGCACCGAGGAAGCCACATTTGGATGTGGCTAGGCGCATACTGCGGTATGTGAAGTCCACATTGCATTATGGACTGTTTTATGAAGCTGGGTGTGCATTACAGGTACATGGATACACAGATGCTGACTGGGTTGGTAGTGTCTCGGACAGGAGATCTACTAGTGGTTTTATGTTTTCCCTTGGGAGTGGTGCCATCAGTTGGAGCAGCAAGAAGCAGCCAACAGTTGCCTTGTTGAGCACAGAGGCTGAGTACAGGGGTGCAGCAATGGCTGCATGTGAGGTAGCTTGGTTACGGAAGCTACTTGCAGATATGGGACAGTCAGTTCATGCAGCAGTTGTCATTCATTGTGACAACATTAGCAGCATCATGCTTGCTAATAACCCAGTTTATCATGCTAGAACGAAGCACATTGAGGTGCATTATCACTTTGTGAGAGAGAAGGTTCTAGCTGGTGAGATTGATCTTGTCTATGTCAGCACTGAGGAGCAGGTGGCTGATATCTTTACGAAGGCATTGGGTACCGAGAAGCTTCGCAGATTTAGGAGCTTGCTTGGTGTACGTGAGATGGATTTGAGCTTGAGGGGGAGTGTTGAGATATCAAGCTCTATCCCTGACATATCTCCTGGATGACTATCATTTATGTCACCGTCTATGTTAGTTGTACTCGTGGTGTAGTTAGACTACCACGTATGTTTTTGGTTTGGGTTCACATATGAACCACGTATTCTAGGTTTTGATATATAGGGTATTTCCCTCTTCTATTGTATTGTTGTTGTGTGCAAAAGTGAAGAAAGGCTTCACCTTCCAACCTTGTGTCCTCTCTCTTTTGTGTGTTGTGAAGAAAGCTGAACTTGAGTCTCCTATCTCTCTCTCTTATTCTTTACAGCCTCAACATAAGGTCGCTCAGGCTCACTTAGTGCAGTTTCTTCAGTTACCGCATCATCTAAAGAATCACCAACACGTTTTAGAGAGCCCTTAGGCCACTTGACAATGCTCCAAATTGCCTCACCAACAAGCACTGCATCCATAGTGGGAAATGGCAAGAGCATTTCACTATTGATAGACTTCTCCACTATCACCGATACATTTTCTGTCCCAATCTTCACACCACTACAGTAGGCCTCCGCATCTATTGCACACACTCCACCAATTCCAACCACTTCATTCCCCACCATCATCATGACCTTCTCCCTGCTTCTGATAGCCATCCCCTGTCATTACGATTATGGAGAATTAATTATGAACAAATTACAACTGAAGAATTTCATAAGACCATCAAACATGTCCTTCTAGAGGGGAAGAATGGCATTGGTGCAAATCTCTATAAAGCATGAATGAGTCTATACAAAATTCTCATGAAAGCATGAATTATTTCCCTAAAAATTTTAGCAATTTGATAAAACTTTTTCTAAAGCATGAATTATTTTCACCATCATCATTACTTGATTCATGCATCTCATAGTAGCCATCCCCTCTCATTACGATGACAAGAAATTGATTCTGAACAAACTACAACCAAAGAATTTCATAAGACCAACAAAGTTGTCCTTGTAGCAGGGGAGAATGCCATTCTTCATGTGAATTTGGCTAACCTATGGAGAATTGCATATCCCATCTTTGAAAAGGGGAATGGCACCAGTCCCATTCTCCCCATGCATTGACTTGAGAAAAACATTTGTCTTCATAAGAGGAGAACAGACTAGTGCCATTCTTCCTTTGGAAGACAAAATTTTGACTTGGGACTTTGCCTTGGGAGAATGCCAATGGTGCCATGCTCCCTTTGCAAAGCCAAAATTTTATATTAGGACATTGCAATGGGAGAATGGAACTGGAGAATAGGAAAATGGAGAATGGCACTAGTGCCATTCTCCCAATGGAATGTCCCAATGGAATGTTCCAATGGAATGTCCTAATTTTTTGGCTTTGTAATAGGAAAATGGAGAATGGCACTAGGAATAGGAAAACGGAGAATGGCACTAGTGCCATTCTCCCATTGGAAAATGGAGAATGGCACTAGTGCCATTCTCCCAATGGAATGTCCTAATTTTTGGCTTTGTAATAGGAAAATGAGGAATGGCACTAGTGCCATTCTCCCATTGGAAAATGGAGAATGGCACTAGTGCCATTCTCCCAATGGAATGTCCTAATTTAAAATTTTGGCTTCACAAAGGTAGAAGGGCACCAATGCCATTTTTCCATTGGAATTAGTGGAATGTCAATCTATAGGTTTAGTGCCATTCTCCATTGTAATAGGAAAATGGAGAATGGCACTAGGAATAGGAAAATGGAGAATGGCACTAGTGCCATTCTCCCATTGGAAAATGGAGAATGGCACTAGTGCCATTCTCCCAACAGAATGTCCCAATGGAATGTCCTAATTTTTTGGCTTTATAATAGGAAAATGGAGAATGGCACTAGTGCCATTCTCCCAATGGAATGTCCCAATGGAATGTCCCAATGGAATGTCCTAATTTTTTGGCTTTGTAATAGGCTCGGGGGGGTCACTATATATAAACCCTCAATATCACGTGCGTTCAAGGCCTATTTGTAAAATCCCTTATTTGTAATTTTTCCATTAATAAAATGTACCCTTTTTCTATATAAATCTGTAAATTTTTCCCAAAATCAATTTAAATACTCCCTTATGTAAATTAATTTCTGTAAAATTTAGATATTAAAAATATCCTTCTGTTGAACTCACGTGATAGGATTACATATGATGACTGACCCCTCTGAGGTAATAGGAAAATGAAGAATGGCACTAGTGCCATTCTCCCATTGGAAAATGGAGAATGGCACTAGTGCCATTCTCCCAATGGAATGTCCTAATTCAAAATTTTGGCTTCACAAAGGTAAAAGGGCACCAATGCCATTCTCCCATTGGAATTAGTGGAATGTCAATCTATAGGTTTAGTGCCATTCTCCATTGTAATAGGAAAATGGAGAAAGGCACTAGGAATAGGAAAATGGAGAATGGCACTAGTGCCATTCTCCCATTGGAAAATGGAGAATGGCACTAGTGCCATTCTGCCAATGGAATGTCCTAATTTTTTGGCTTTGTAATAGGAAAATGGAGAATGGCACTAGTGCCATTCTCCCATTGGAAATTGGAGAATGGCACTAGTGCCATTCTCCCAATGGAATGTCCTAATTCAAAATTTTGGCTTCACAAAGGTAGAAGGGCACCAATGCCATTCTCCCATTGGAATTAGTGGAATGTCAATCTATAGGATTAGTTTGTCTAGATTACCACTAGCGGAGAATGGCAGTGATGCCAATCTCATGCTGGTAACTACATAATGACATTGAGATCATCAAACTCACATGTGGAATGGAATCGGACACCACTCTCCTATGATCACAGTCTCTGCTCTGTAGAGTTCATATGGATTTGTGTCAATCTCTGTGGAGAATGGCAGTGGTGCCAATCTCATACCATGAACTGAAAACATGCACAAGGAATCCTAAACTCACATGTGCATTTGCACTTTTGCCATTATCCTATTGTAGCCAATAAAATTAGTGGAATGTCAATCTATAGGTTTAGTTTGTCTAGATTACCACTAGGGGAGAATGGCAGTGATGCCAATCTCATGCTGGCACCTACATAATGACACTGAGATCGTCAAACTCACATGTGCCATTTTGACTCTGTGAAGCCAAAACTTTGAATCTGGGAGAATGGCACTAGTGCCATTTCCTCTTTGCATAGCCAAGATTTGAGCTCGAGGGGGTCACTATGTATAAACCCTCTATACCACGTGCGTTCAAGGCCTCTTTCTAAAATCCCTTATTTGTAAATTTTTCATTAATAAAATGTACCCCTTTTCTATACAAATCTGTAAATTTTTCCCAAAACTATTTAAAATAGTCCCTTATGTATATTTATTTCTGTAAATTTTAGAGATAAAAAATATCCTTCTGTTGAACTCACGTGATAGGGTTACATATGATGAGTGACCCCCCCGAGGATTTGAGTCAGGAAATCACAATGGGAGAATTGCACTGGTGCCATTCCCCCTTTGCAATGGGAGAATGGAAGTGGAGCAAATTTAAAAAAATTTAGCTTTGTAAATGGGGAGATTGGAGGATGGCAGTGTGTGTGTGTGTGTGTGTGTGTGTGAACGTGGTATTCATTTGAAACCATACACTATATTACTTCCATTTATTCATATATGTGGTAAAGTTGATCGATATTACTTTATGAAACCTAGCTCATTATGTGAGTTTATTCACGTTAGTTTGGTTATGCTAGGTTGGTCAAGTTACAAATTTTTATGTTAGAGTATGTTTTTCTTGATCAAGGTCCAAGTAATGTAAAATTTTGCTTTTCGTATATCTCGCCATCCTTGCTGCCTTGACTCAAGAGGTAAACTTACCGCCCAATACAATATTCTCCTATACATTTCGTTGCGCTCTCTCTCTCTCTCTCTCTCTCTCTCTCTCTCTCTGTGGCTTTGACCTCAGCTCAGACGTGCCCCTCTGTAGGCTGAAGTGCCTTAAGTTGGCAACTTGAATGCTTATGCTGTTTTCACACTAGAGCTGCCTAGGTCCCTCTATGGTGCATTGAATGCATCTGTGCCATGGGTTGGATGGGGCAGGCAATCTTGCCCATCCATGATGTGTGGGTGGTGCCCATGGTGTGCCTGTGAGAGTAACTCCTTTTGAATAAAGGTGCACTTGAATTATGTCCTTAATCTACTTGATCTAGACGCTTAATGTTTAAGAATTATCATCCTTAACCCCTAGCCCATCAATTTCTTAAGACGCACTCTTTAAGGAAATCATCCTCAAGCCATTGTTGTCTTCCGTGGACGACTTCTATGTTCACCTTCTCAAGCACTTCTCATTCTCTCTCTACTATGCTAAAGTAACTAATGAACTTCACAAGTGGTCATGCTTGCATTTCATTTAGTAGAAATAATTATAAAGTTTTCATAACATGTATCTTTATGGGAGGCCTATTACAAGAGGCTTCTAGAGCCTTGTGTGGTTTATGGAGCCCAAGTGTATACTTGAAGCTCAATGACACATCTCTAACTTCGTATAATATCTCGCCGTCCTTGCTTATTTCTCTAGAAGGATTTTAACATCCCTCTTGTTCTCTGATCATAAGCCAATTTTAATATCCCTTGAGAAGGGTGTAGTTATTGAACTTATTTCAAGCTAAGTAGTTATTGAACTTATGATCCTAGTTTAATGAAATGCAAAAGGTAGGATATATTAAACGTGTTAAATTTCTTCCAAAACTACCATTCTGGGAATTGGGTTTTTCCCGAATTATCTAGTATGGTCTTGAGTGTGCAATTCCTTTGAAGGTTGTAGCATGGAAGTTCTACAACAAGCTTGATCCTCTTTGTTCATTCCCTTGTTTACTATTTGACTAGGCCCTAGATTGAACTGACTAAAAAGATCTAGGACAACCTAGATCTTGGGGTGACTCTGTTGGATAAGCAACCTAACAAGTTCTCAAGACTAACAATATTTGACCTAATATTCACTTTAGATGTCTAACCCTTAGGTAACCATATGCAAGCTTGTAAGTCGGTCATACATATCTATATGCTTTCTCCTTATAAACCTCTTGTCCATGCCTTGAGGCCTCTATGGTTGTCAATCTTTTTAGCCATACGATAGCCATATATGCTACTCCATAGCCAAGCATGTGGGTACCTAGGATGCAAAATGAGATACCACGGTGTGAAATTATCTCATTGCTCTCCTAGTTTGGAGACTTACAACTATGAATTGATCTTTTCCTTTTGCCATATGTAAGTTAACAAGAGTGCATTTCTTAACACATCGTAGTATGCTAAAAGGCAAAAAATGTAGAGATGATAGTAACCTTGAGAAAGGCACATTACATAAAGAATAATTATAGCTTTACTACATCGTAATCATTTTACTTTGCAAGAGAGTCAATTGATATAATTGGCATCTCCTTGACACACTACATGCATGGCTTGGTTGTGATCGTTGATGATAAGTAGATAGTAACATGTCAATGTTATACTACATCATAATCATTTTACATTTTCAAGAGAGTCGATATAATTTGTTTTTAATGAAATGCAAAAGTTAAACTTATGAAGTAAAAAATTGAAAAAACCTAGAACCTTCTATTCATTATGCTCGTTGCCCTAAGTGGATCGCCTTGCATGCCGTGCTGCTGTGGTCTCCTCACCGTAGCTTTTTGTAGCTTTTCGTCAATCATGGACGCCTTGCATGCATAGCTTTTTCTTGTCATGTGTATCTTTTTTGTCAAGCTTCTCCTTTTCTCGTCATGCGTATCTTTTTCATCAAGCTTGTCCTCATGCATATCTTCGTTCAAGCTTCTCCTTTTCTCGTCATGCATAACCTTTTCATCAAGCTTCTCGACGCCTTCGTTCCAATCGATGCCTCCGTTCAGAACTCGAAGACCAAGATGACGAGACGGTAACGTGCGATCGAAACGGAAGAGAATTTAAGTCGCAAGAATCTGCTTCCTTAGAAAATTCGCTCTCATCCACTTGCCTCTTGAGATAAAGGCCAGGCCCGCGGGCACCTGCAAGGGACTCAATTGAGACCAAGCCTCTGCGTGGCAATTCGAGGCTACTTGCATGGAAGTATTTGACCTAGCTAAACGTTTACTCCATCCGTCATCAGCCTGCGTGATTTGTTCTGTAAAAGTAGGGATGGGAGGCTCATTCTCCATAGGTGGTTTGGAAATTCCGTAGTGGCAATTCGGGGTTCCTTGCGAGCAAGTATTTGATCTAATTAATCGAGCAGTCTGAGTTCCAATCATGCGTAAAATAGAGAATTACCTTCGTTCCAATCGACGCCTCCATTCCAATCGAGCAGTCTAAGGCCGTCACGGGTATATCTCTCCTCTCTTTCTTTCAACCCTCCTGTTATCTTGTTGAGTAGATGGTGGAGGAGCTTTCCTCTCTTTCTTTCAACCCTCCTGTTATCTTGTTGCATCGATGGTGGAGGAGGAAGCCAAATTGCAAGAAAGAAAGCAAAAAATCTGAAAATTAAAGAGAAGCTACCGAACTGATTGAGCTTCAATTGTCAATTGTGTTGTTTCCTTCCAGCTCCATCAACTTTAGGCTGTCGAGCCGTTGGTTGCCTTCTTGCCTCAAGACTCTCCGTGCGAGCTGTGGTGAGTAAAACTCTGAGACTCTGAGGCTCCTCTCCAATTTGTTTGGAATTAATAGAAAGTGAAGGAGGGAAAGGCATCAATTGAAATGAGAGAAAAGGTCTTGATTTGTCTGAAATGTAGATTTGAAAGTTGAAAGTGATAGTTTGAAACTACGAAATAATTCAAATTTTGAAATATAGGTCTTCCCGCCATTGTGCCCTTTTGAATTTTGGATATATAGAGTGGCACTTATGCCATTCTCTCCAATATTAAATTTAAATTCAAATTCATATTGATAATTTTAATTTCAATTTGTATTTCAAATTGAAATTATGCTTTTGAAATTGTATTTCAGAACCTAAATTCTAGTTTTCAAATTTTGATTTCAAGTTAAACTTCAATCTCAATTTTGATTTTCATGATTGAATGGCAAATTTAGAGATTGAATTTCTAATTTTAATGGAGAATGGCACCAGTTCCATTCTCCAAGACCTCATAAGAAGTCCCTAAGAGTGGCACCAGTGCTCTTCTCGCCATTGTTCCCTTTTGAATTTGGATATATAGAGTGGCACATATGCCATTCTCTCCAACATTAAATTTAAATTCAAATTCAAATTATTCTATTTGAAATTGTATTTCCAAAACGAAATTTATATTAGGACATTGCAACGGGAGAATGGCACTGGAGAATAGGAAAATGGAGAATGGCACTAGTGCCATTCTCCCAATGGAATGTCCCAATGGAATGTCCTATTTTTTTGGCTTTGTAATAGGAAAATGGAGAATGGCACTAGTGCCATTCTCCCAATGGAATGTCCTAATTTTTTGGCTTTGTAATAGGAAAATGGAGACTAGCACTAGTGCCATTCTCCCATTGGAAAATGGAGAATGGCACTAGTGCCATTCTCCCAATGGAATGTCCTAATTCAAAATTTTGGCTTCACAAAGGTAGAAGGGCACCAATGCCATTCTCCCATTGGAATTAGTGGAGTGTCAATCTATAGGTTTAGTGCCATTCTCCATTTTAATAGGAAAATGGAGAATGGCACTAGGAATAGGAAAATGGAGAATGGCACTAGTGCCATTCTCCCAATGGAATGTCCTAATTTTTTGGCTTTGTAATAGGAAAATGGAGAATGGCACTAGTGCCATTCTCCAATTGGAAAATGGGAATGGCATTCTCCCAATGGAATGTCCTAATTCAAAATTTTGGATTCACAAAGGTAGAAGGGCACCAATGCCATTCTCCCATTAGAATTAGTGGAATGTCAATCTATATGTTTAGTTTGTCTAGATTACCACTAGCGGAGAATGGGAGTGATGCCAATCTCATGCTGGCAACTACATAATGACACTAAAATCATCAAACGCACATGTGGAATGGAATCGGACACCACTCTCCTATGATCACAGTCTCTGCTCTGTAGAGTTCATATGGATTTGTGTCAATCTCTATGGAGAATGACAGTGGTGCCAATCTCATACCATGACCTGATAACATGCACAAGGAATCCTAAACTCACATGTGCATTGGCACTTTTGCCATTATCCTACTGCAGCCAATAAAATTAGTGGAATGTCAATCTATAGGTTCAAATTGTCTAGAAAACCACTAGCGGAGAATGGCAGTGATTCCAATCTCATGCTGGCAACTACATAATGACACTCAGATCATCAAACTCACATGTGGAATGGAATAGGATGCCACTCTCCTATGATCACTGGAATACCCCTCCTAGAAGAGCAAGGTGAACATCTGTACAAGTGGAGAATAAAAGTGGTGCCAATCTCTTATTAGGCCCTAAGAAATGGCATTGAGAAGCCTAAACTCACATGGGCATTCTTCTATGTAGTGATCACTGTCTCTGTTGTGCAGAGATCATATGGAATTGTGTCAATCTCTGAGATCATCAAACTCACATCTGGAAGGGAATAGGACACCACTCTCCTATGATCACTGGAATACCCCTCCTAGAATAGTAGGGTAAACATTTGTACAAGTGGAGAATGGCAGTGGTGCCAATCTCTTATTAGGCCCTAAGAAATGGCATTGAGAAGCCTAAACTCACATGTGCAAAGATCACATGGAATTGTGTCCATCTCTGTGGAGAATGCCACTAGTGGAGAATGGCAGTGGTGCCAATCTCACATGTGCATTGGCACTTTTGCCAAACTCATGGTGGCACCTACATAATGACACTGAGACCATCAGACTCACATGTGGATTGGAATCGGACACCACTATCCTATGATGATTGGAATACCCCTCCTAGAATAGTAGGTTAAACATTTGTACAAGTGGAGAATAGCAGTGGTGCCAATCTCTTATTAGGGCCTAAGAAATGGCATTGAGAAGCCTAAACTCACATGTGCATCCTTCTATGTAGTCATCACTGTCTCCGCTATGTAGAGATCATATGGAATTGTGTCAATCTCTGTGGAGAATGGCACCAGTGGAGAATGGTAGTGGTGCCAATCTCATACCACGACCTGAAAACATGCACAAGGAATCCTAAACTCACATGTGCATTGGCACTTTTGCCATTATCCTACTGCAGCCAATAAAATTAGTGGAATGTCAATCTATAGGTTCAGTTTGTCTAGACTACTACTAGTGGAGAATGGCAGTGGTGCCAATCTCATGCTTGCAACTACATAATGACACTGAGATCATCAAACTCACATGTGGAATGGAATAGGACACCACTCTCCTATGATCACTGGAATGCCCCTCCTAGAATAGTAGGCTAAACATTTGTACAAGTGGAGAATGGCAGTGGTGCCAATCTCTTATTAGGCCCTAAAAAATGGCATTGATAAGCCTAAACTCACATGTGCAGAGATCATATGGAATTGTGCCAATCTCTATGGAGAATGCCACCAGTGGAGAATGGCAGTGGTGCCAATCTCATACCATGACCTGAAAACATGCACAAGGAATCCTAAACTCACATGTGCATTCTTCTATGTAGTGGTGCTAATCTCATACCATGACCTGAAAACATGCACAAGGAATCCTAAACTCACATGTGCATTGGCACTTTTGCCATTATCCTAGTACCATTGTCCGCTAGTGGTAATGTGCTTTCTTGTATGTAGTGATCACTATCTCTGCTGTGTAGAGATCATATGGAATTGTGTCAATCTCTGTGGAGAATGCCACCAGTGGAGAATGGTAGTGGTGCCAATCTCATAACATGACCTGCAAACATGCAGAAGGAATCCTAAACTCACATGTGCATTCTTCTATGTAGAGATCACTGTCTCCGCTGTGTAGAGATCATATGGAATTGTGTCAATGTCTTATTAGGCCTTGAAATGTCAATCTATAGGTTTAGTTTGTCTAGACAACCACTAGTGGAGAATGGCAGTGATGCCAAACTCATGGTGGCACCTACATAATGATACTGAGATCATTAGACTCACATGTGGATTGGAATCGGACACCACTCTCCTATGATCACTGGAATACCCCTCCTAGAATAGTAGGGTGAACATTTGTACAAGTGCAGAATGGTAGTGGTGCCAATCTCTTATTAGGCCCTAAGAAATGTCATTGAGAAGCCTAAACTCACATGTGCAGAGATCATATGGTATTGTGCCAATCTCTGTGGAGAATGCCACGAGTGGAGAATGGTAGTGGTGCCAATCTCATACCATGACCTGAAAACATGCACAAGGAATCCTAAACTCACATGTGCATTGGCACTTTTTCCATTATCCTACTGCCATTCTCCGCTAGTGGTAATGTGCATTCTTCTATGTAGTGATCACTCTCTCCGCTGTGTAGAGATCATATGGATTTGTGTTAATCTCTGTGGAGGATGCCACCAAAGGAGAATGGCAGTGGTGCCAATCTCATACCATGACCTGAAAACATGCACAAGGAATCCTAAACTCACATGTGCATTGGCACTTTTGCCGCTATCCTACTGCCATTCTCCGCTAGTGGTAATGTGCATTCTTCAATGTAGTGGAATGTCAATCTATAGGTTCAGTTTGTCTAGATTACCACTAGCGGAGAATGGCAGTGATGCCAATCTCATGCTTGCAACTACACTATGACACTGAGATCATCAAACTCACATGTGGAATGGAATAGGACACCACACTCCTATGATCACTGGAATACCCCTCCTAGAATAGTAGGGTAAACATTTGTACAAGTGGAGAATGGCAGTGGTGCCAATCTCTTATTAGGACCTAAGAAATGGCATTGAGAAGCCTAAACTCACATGTACAGAGATCACATGGAATTGTGTCAATCTCTATGGAGAATGCCACCAGTGGAGAATGGCAGTGGTGCCAATCTCACATGTGCATTGGCACTTTTGCCATTATCCTACCGCCGTTCTCTGCTAGTGGTAATGTGCATTCTTCTATGTAGTGGAATGTCAATCTATAGGTTTAGTTTGTCTAGACAACCACTAGTGGAAAATGGCAGTGATGCCAAACTCATGGTGGCACCTACATAATGACACTGAGATCATCAGACTAACATGTGGATTGGAATCGGACACCACTCTCCTATGATGATTGGAATACCCCTCCTAGAATAGTAAGGTAAACATTCGTGCAAGTGGAGAATGGCAGTAGTGCCAATCTCTTATTAGGGCCTAAGAAATGGCATTGAGAAGCCTAAAATCACATGTGCATCCTTCTATGTAGTCATCACTGTCTCCGTTGTGTAGAGATCATATGGAATTTGTCAATCTCTTTGGAGAATGCCACCAGTTGAGAATGGCAGTGGTGCCAATCTCATACCATGACCTGAAAACATGCACAAGGAATCCTAAACTCACATGTGCATTGGCACTTTTGCCATTATCCTACTGCAGCCAATAAAATTAGTGGAATGTCAATCTATAGGTTCAGTTTGTTTAGACTACTACTAGCAGAGAATGGCAGTGGTGCCAATCTCACATGTGCATTGGCACTTTTGCCATTATCCTACTGCCATTCTCTGCTAGTGGTAATGTGCATTCTTCTATGTAGTGCAATGTCAATCTATATGTTTAGTTTGTCTAGGCAACCACTAGTGGAAAATGGCAGTGATGCCAAACTCATGGTGGCACCTACATAATGACACTGAGATCATCAAACTCACATGTGGATTGGAATCGGACACCTCTCCTATGATGATTGGAATACCCCTCCTAGAATAGTAGGGTAAACATTTGTGCAAGTGGAGAATGGCAGTGAAGCCAATCTCTTATTAGGGCCTAAGAAATGGCATTGAGAAGCCTAAAATCACATGTTCATCCTTCTATGTAGTCATCACTGTCTCTGCTGTGTAGAGATCATATGGAATTATGTCAATCTCTTTGGAGAATGCCACCAGTTGAGAATGGCAGTGGTGCCAATCTCATACCATGACCTGAAAACATGCACAAGGAATCCTAAACTCACATGTGCATTGGCACTTTTGCCATTATCCTATTGCAGCCAATAAAATTAGTGGAATGTCAATCTATAGGTTCAGTTTGTCTAGACTACTACTAGCGGAGAATGGCAGTGGTGCCAATCTCATGCTTGCAACTGCATAATGACACTGAGATCATCAAACTCACATGTGGAATGGAATAGGATACCACTCTCCTATGATCACTGGAATACCCCTCCTAGAATAGTAGGCTAAACATTTGTACAAGTGGAGAATGGCAGTGGTGCCAATCTCTTATTAGGCCCTAAGAAATGTGATTGAGAAGCCTAAACTCACATGTGTAGAGATCATATGGAATTCTGTCAATCTCTGTGGAGAATGCCACCAGTGGAGAATGGCAGTGGTGCCAATCTCATACCATGACCTGAAAACATATAAAGGAATCCTAAACTCACATGTGCATTCTTCTATGTAGTGATCACTGTCTCCGCTGTGTAGAGATCATATGGAATTGTGTCAATCTCTGAGATCATAAGACTCACATGTGAAATGGAATAGGACACCACTCTCCTATGATCACTGGAATACCCCTCCTAGAATAGTACAGTAAACATTTGTATAAGTGGAGAATGGTAGTGGTGCCAATCTCTTATTAGGCCCTAAGAAATGGCATTGAGAAGCCTAAACTCACATGTGCATTCTTCTATGTAGTGATCACTGTCTCCGCTATGCAGAGATCATATGGAATTGTGTCAATCTCTATGGAGAATGCCACCAGTGGAGAATGGCAGTGGTACCAATCTCATACCATGACTTGAAAACATGCACAAGGAATCCTACACTCACATGTGCATTCTTCTATAGAGTGATCACTGTCTCTGCTGTGTAGAGATCATATGGAATTGTGTCAATCTCTGAGATCATCATCACTCACATGTGGAATGGAATAGGACACCACTCTCCTATGATCACTGGAATACCCCTCCTAGAATAGTAGGGTAAACATTTGTACAAGTGGAGAATGGCAATGGTGCCAATCTCTTATTAGGCCCTAGAAATGGCATTGAGAAGCCTAAACTCACATGTGCATTCTTCTATGTAGTGATCACTGTCTCCACTGTGTAGAGATCATATGGAATTGTGTCAATATCTGTGGAGAATGGCAGTGGTGCTAATCTCATACCATGACCTGAAAACGTGCACAAGGAATCCTATACTCACATGTGCATTCTTCTATGGAGTGATCACTGTCTCTGCTGTGTAGAGATCATATGGAATTGTGTCAATCGCTGAGATCATCAAACTCACATGTGGATTGGAATTGGACACCACTCTTCTATGATCACTAGAATACTCCTCCTAGAATAGTAGGGTAAACATTTGTACAAGTGGAGATCAATGTCAATGGTGCCAATCTCTTATTAGGCCCTAATAAATGGCATTGAGAAGCCTAAACTCACATGTGCATTCTTCTATGTAGTGATCACTGTCTCCGCTGTGTAGAGATCATATGGAATTGTGTCAATATCTGTGGAGAATGCCACCAGTGGAGAATGACAGTGGTGCTAATCTCATACCATGACCTAAAAACATGCACAAGGAATCCTATACTCACATGTGCATTCTTCTATGGAGTGATCGATGTCTCCGCTGTGTAGAGATCATATGGAATTGTGTCAATCTCTGAGATCATCAAACTCACATGTGGATTGGAATCGGACACCACTCTTCTATGATCACTGGAATACCCCTCCTAGAATAGTAGGGTAAACATTTGTACAAGTGGAGAATGGCAGTGGTGCCAATCTCTTATTAGGCCCTAAGAAATGGCATTGAGAATCCTGAAGAAACATGTGCATTCTTCTATGTAGTGATCACTGTCTCCACCATGTAGAGATCATATGGAATTGTGTCAATATCTGTGGAGAATGCCACTAGTGGAGAATGGCAATGGTGCTAATCTCATACCATGACTTGAAAACATGCACAAGGAATCCTATACTCACATGTGCATTCTTCTATGTAGTGGTCACTGTCTCCGCTGTGTAGAGATCATATGGAATTGTGTTAATCTCTGTGGAGAATGCCAACAGTGGAGAATGGTAGTGGTGCTAATCTCATACCATGACCTGAAAACATGCACAAGGAATCATAAACTCACATGTCGATTCTTTTATGTAGTGATCATTGTCTCCGCTGTGTAGAGATCATATGGAATTGTGTCAATCTCTGAGATCATCAGACTCACATGTGGATTGGAATCAGACACCACTCTCCTATGATCACTGGAATATCCCTCCTAGAATAGTAGGCTAAACATTTGTACAAGTGAAGAATGGCAGTGGTGCCAATCTCTTATTAGGCCCTAAGAAATGTCATTGAGAAGCCTAAACTCACATGTGCAGAGATCATATGGAATTGTGCCAATCTCTGTGGAGAATGCCACCAGTGGAGAATGGTAGTGGTGCCAATCTCATACCATGACCTGAAAACATGCACAAGGAATCCTAAACTCACATGTGCACTCGGGGGGGTCACTCATCATATGTAACCCTATCACGTGAGTTCAATAGAAGGATATTTTTTATTTCTAAAATTTACAGAAATAAATATACATAAGGGACTATTTAAAATAGTTTTGGAAAAAATTTACAGATTTGTATAGAAAAGGGGTACATTTTATTAATGAAAAATTTACAGATAAGGGATTTTAGAAATATGCCTTGAACGCACGTGGTATAGAGCGTTTATACATAGTGACCCCCCCGAGCATGTGCATTGGCACTTTTGCCATTATCCTACTACCATTATCCTAGTGGTAATGTGCATTCTTCTATGTAGTGATCACTGTCTCCGCTGTGTAGAGATCATATGGATTTGTGTCAATCGCTGTGGAGAATGCCACCAGTGGAGAATGGCATTAAAGGCCAATAGAAAAACATGGTTGCTGGTGAGCGTTGACAGGGAGTTTGTGGGTTGGCAAAACCACCCCTGTGGCGCATGACCACGCCTAAGCTCTAAGGACATGTTTCCATAGGCCAGGAGTGTGATGCCCAGCAGATGTGCACCCGATGGTTGGATTGCCACCAGTAATCTGGGGCTACGCACGAAAATTCAGGTGCGATGCTGGAACAGTGGAGGTGCAGACTCTACAGTAGAAGGAGAGGAGCCCACCAGATGGTAGAGTAATCCATGCTACTGTTGTTGGTGTTGAGATATCAAGCTCTATCCCCGACATATCTCCTGGATGACTATCATTTATGTCACCGCCTATGTTAGTTGTACTCGTGGTGTAGTTAGACTACCACGTATGTTTTGGTTTGGGTTCACATATGAACCACGTATTCTAGGTTTTGACATATAGGGTATTTCCCTCTTCTATTGTATTGTTGTTGTGTGCAAAAGTGAAGAAAGGCTTCACCCTCCAACCTTGTGTCCTCTCTCGCTTGTGGGCTGTGAAGAAAGGTGAACTTGAGTCTCCTATCTCTCTCCCTTATTCTTTACATGGTATCAGAGCCTTGTTCGTGGTAAGGAGCTCAAGAAAGAAAGCCAAGTTTGTGGTGTCCTGGTAAGAGGACCAGTGTTGCTTTCCTACTTCGAGTTTGGGAGCAAATCTCTGCAGGTAGCACAGCCAGAAGTGCAGGAGTGCACTGCTTCAGATTGAGAGGCCCTTCGCGGTGCGGCGAGAGCGCAGTATATGCTGCGGGAAAGGGCAAAGCCCTAGGTGACTTTATTTTTCTGATCTGAGGCCGTTTCGGGGCCCGTTTTGAAGGCGGAAGTTCTTCGCAAGCACTCAGAAAAAGGCCCTGTTTTTGCTGTGCGACCACCGCGCGCGGCTAGTCGGTGGAAAGGTGCCACAGACATTACATCGTATGCCTATGTGCAGAGATATTGGGAGTTGCAGATTCATGCCTGTTACTTGTTGATGCAAAATCGTCACGAGGAAGTGACTGTGTGGTGAAATACCACTTTCGTCAGTGTTGCAGATCTGCCCCTGTGAGGCTCTTTGCAGAAGTTTTGCTATTTGCCCTTCTGAGGCATTTGCTGTGTTTACAGGTTGCTGTTGCATTTCGTGATTTGTAAAATGTCTGAGAATCTTTCTACCATTGTCAGTGAGAAGCTTGACAAGAACAACTTCCAAGCATGGAAGTTCAGGATGACAAACTTCTTTATGGGAAAGGGAGTTTGGGATTACATCAGTGGTGAAACTGCAGAACCAGTTTTGGGTGCTGCTCCCACTCCTGCTGAATTGAAGACCTTTAAAGAATGGCATGAAAAAGCCAGAAAATGCCTGTATTGGCTGTCCGTTAGCATTTCAGATTCCATGATTGTGCATATACAGGATCTAGAGACGCCTAAGGAGGCATGGGATACATTGGTGAAGCTGTATAGCACAAATACCAAAGCACAGAAGATGCAGCTAAAGCAGGAGTTGCACAATGTGCAAAGGAAAAATATGAATATAAATGAGTATTCCTTGAAGGTGAAAGGCCTTGCAGATTCTCTTGCCTCCATTGGAGCACCTGTTGATGATGAGGACTTAGTGTCCATGACCTTGAATGGTCTTGGGAAAGATTATGCACAATTTCGGACATCCATTGGAGTCCGTGAAACATTTCCTGATTTTCAGGAACTTATTGCTCTCTTGCTGAGTGAAGAGCAAAGGAATGGTGGTTCAGCCACCTCAACTTCTCAAGAGACTGCTTTCTACTCGAATACAGGTAGAGGCAGGGGTAGAGGAAGAGGCCGTTTTGGTGGCCGTGCAGGAAATCAGAACCAACAGCAACAACAGGAAAACCAGTCCTATGGAGGAGGACGTGGTAGTTCTAGAGGCAGGGGGAGCCAAAGAGGCCGTGGTTCATGGCAAAGGAACCAGCAAGTAAATAGCAGCACAGAATGCTATTATTGTGGAAAGCCTGGACACAAGGAGAATACATGCTATAAAAAGCAGAATGACATCAAAAGTGGAAAGTTGCAGCAAAGCAACTATGCATCATCAAGTGGGCATGGTGACGACAGAAATGAGCACCTTTTTGTGATGCAGCATATGGTTAACTCCATGTCAGGAGATGCTGCAGCTTGCAATGATGTTTGGTATGTTGATTCAGGTGCCTCTAACCACATGACCAGTCATGGTGAGTGGTTTCATGATGTCAGAAATTTGGATAAGCCAGGTTATGTTGAAACAGGTGATGATACTGCGCACCCAATTACGCAGGTTGGTAAAGTGCCATTGGCTATGCAAGATGGCAAAACAAAGTACTTGGCAGATGTACTTCATGTTCCAAAAATCACTAAGAACCTGGTTTCAGTTGGCCAGATGGTTGAGCAAGGTCTGCAGGTTAGATTTAACCCTGATGGATGCTTCGTTGAGGACTTGAAAAATAAGTGCCGCTTGGTTGCGAAAGGCAACAAAAATGGCAGAATGTTCACCTTGGATGTTGATATGCCTGAGGTGAAAGCTGCTATGTTTGCGCATGGGAGAGGTGTCATTGCAGATATTGAGATATGGCACAAGCGCATTGGGCACGTGAATATACAAAGGCTGAAATCTATGCAAACGAAAAACATTGTTGCAGGTTTGCCTAAATTCAGAGTTGAGGGAATGCAAAAGGTATGTGAAGCATGCCAAATGGGTAAGCAGGCCAGAGATGCATTTCCCAAAAATGCTAAGGTGAGCAGAAGACCTTTGGAAGTGATCCATTCAGATGTTTGGACAACCAAAGCTGCTTCTATTGGTGGATGCCATTATTATGTGACGTTTATTGATGACTACACTAGGAAGGTGTGGATTTATTTTATGAAGCACAAAAGTGAAGTGTTCAGCCATTTCAAGGCTTTTAAGGCCATGGTTGAAAAAGAGAAAGGTGTGCATATTAAAGTGCTAAGATCTGATGGAGGGGGAGAGTACTTTTCAGAAGAATTTTGTGAATATCTGAAAGAACAGGGAATTCAAAGGAAGTACTCATGCAGGTCTACCCCTCAGCAGAATGGGGTTGCAGAAAGGAAGAACAGGCATATTGCAGAAGTAGGACGGGCGATCCTAAATGAGAAAAACATGCCTGATTATTTTTGGGCTGAAGCAGTAGCAACTGCTGTTTATATTATGAACAGAACCCCCACTGCAGCTGTCCATGGCATGACGCCTGAAGAAATGTATACAGGCCAAAAACCAGATATTTCTCACTTGAAGGTATTTGGTTGCATAGCTTATGTTCATGTTCCTGATGAGAAGAGAACAAAGCTGGATCCAAAGGCAGAAAAATGCATCTTTATTGGATATGCTCAGCACCAGAAAGGGTATCGCTGTTATAACCCTTCCACCCGCAAAATGCAAGTGAGCAGAGATGTTGTTTTTGATGAAATGAGTAGCTGGTATGCACCAACTGTTATGGTAGGAGATGCAGATGCAGGAAATGGGAATGCTGCAATAAATGCAGAGCAGCAATCTCAAGCCTTGAGTGGACCCAGAGAGTCCTCTACTAGTGGATCTAATGCATGGACAGGGAGATTGAGATCTAGTGAATCGTCACATGGCAGTCCTGATAGTGTTGTGCAGGTATCACATAAGGGAAAAGAAAAAGTGGACCATACTCCAGTGTTTGATGTGTCTGCTGGTAGCTCTCATGTTGATGGAGAGTCAAGTGGCTCTGAAATGAGCCTTGATGAGGAACTTGGGATTCCTTCTGTTGTTACACCTGGTGCAAGGAAAAGAAGGCATGATTTAAAGACTCCTGCAACTGATCCAGTTGTACGGAGGTCCACTCGTATTAAGTATCCAGTTGACAGGCTGAGATATGATGGGTATACAGCACATCACTATGCTTATATGGTCAAGGTTCTAGAGGAGCCAGAGCCCACATGTTTTGAGGATGCAGCAGGGCATAAAAATTGGGAAGCAGCTATGGATGAAGAGATGGCTGCCTTGGATGCAAACCACACTTGGGATTTGATGCCTTTGCCTCATGATAAGAAGGCTATTGGCTGCAAGTGGGTTTACAAAGTAAAACACAATGCTGATGGGTCTGTTAGCAGGTACAAGGCAAGATTGATTGCCAAAGGTTTTGCACAGATATATGGAATTGACTATAAGGAAACTTTCAGCCCAGTTGCAAGGATGGCAACCGTGAGAGCAGTAATTGCTATGGCTGCTGCAAAGGGATGGTCTTTGCATCAGATGGATGTGAAAAATGCCTTCTTGCATGGTGATTTGCAGGAAGAGGTTTATATGATGCAGCCAGAAGGTTATGAGGATAAGTCACACCCCGATTTTGTATGCAGGTTGCGCAAAGCCTTGTATGGTTTAAAACAGGCGCCGAGGGCATGGTCAGACAAGATAGGGCAATATCTTGTCACTATTGGATTTCAGATTTCCAATTCAGATTTTTCACTTTATGTGAAAAGGACAAACAGAGCGATTGTGCTTATAGTCATATATGTTGATGACTTGATTATTACAGGTGATAGTGATGCAGACATTAATGAAGTGAAGCTGTTGTTGAAGCAGAAATTTGAGATGAAGGATTTGGGAGAGCTGCGTTACTTCTTGGGCATTGAGGTTATTAGATCCCCAAGTGGGATATGGCTGTTGCAAAGGCAATACGGTTTGGACATGCTGTCCAAATATGGGATGACAGGCTGTAAGCCTATCTCTGTTCCATTGGAGCAGAATGTGAAGCTCAATGCAGAGTCAGGCGAGCTTCTTGAAGATATTACTATGTACAGGCGCATAGTAGGTAGCTTGATTTACATGACTATAACCAGACCAGATTTGAGCTATGCTGTGGGGCTGGTGAGTCAGTTTATGCAGGCACCGAGGAAGCCACATTTGGATGCGGCTAGGCGCATACTGCGGTATGTGAAGTCCACATTGCATTATGGACTGTTCTATGAAGCTGGGTGTGCATTACAGGTACATGGATACACAGATGCTGACTGGGCTGGTAGTGTCTCAGACAGGAGATCTACTAGTGGTTTTATGTTTTCCCTTGGGAGTGGTGCCATCAGTTGGAGCAGCAAGAAGCAGCCAACAGTTGCCTTGTCGAGCACAGAGGCTGAGTACAGGGGTGCAGCAATGGCTGCATGTGAGGTAGCTTGGTTACGGAAGCTACTTGCAGATATGGGACAGTCAGTTCATCCAGCAGTTGTCATTCATTGTGACAACATTAGCAGCATCATGCTTGCTAATAACCCAGTTTATCATGCTAGAACGAAGCACATTGAGGTGCATTATCACTTTGTGAGAGAGAAGGTTCTAGCTGGTGAGATTGATCTTGTCTATGTCAGCACTGAGGAGCAGGTGGCTGATATTTTTACGAAGGCATTGGGTACCGAGAAGCTTCGCAGATTTAGGAGCTTGCTTGGTGTACGTGAGATGGATTTGAGCTTGAGGGGGAGTGTTGAGATATCAAGCTCTATCCCCGACATATCTCTTGGATGACTATCATTTATGTCACCGCCTATGTTAGTTGTACTCGTGGTGTAGTTAGACTACCACGTATGTTTTGGTTTGGGTTCACATATGAACCACGTATTCTAGGTTTTGACATATAGGGTATTTCCCTCTTCTATTGTATTGTTGTTGTGTGCAAAAGTGAAGAAAGGCTTCACCCTCCAACCTTGTGTCCTCTCTCGCTTGTGGGCTGTGAAGAAAGGTGAACTTGAGTCTCCTATCTGTCTCCCTCTTTCTTTACAGTTGGCAGCAAGATGTGATCTCCTGATTGTTGTGTGTTGGCAAGGAGGCATTGCTACTCTTTGCCTTATGGATTTGTGAGCCATCATGACTACCCTAGTAGAGGATTGAGTGATCCGTGCTACTGTTTCTGCAATGGAGGGGAGTCAGATGTTATAAAAAATGATGTCATCAACATGTATGGCAAGGGTGAAAGCCTTGATGATGCAAGGGCATGGGGTGCAATGATCTCTAGACATGTTGTGTATGGCAACATCAGGCTAGCTAGAAACTACCTTAAGGAGAGGGTGGAGATAGTTCAAGACTTGAGGGAGATAGTACAGGAGCTGTAGCACGAATTTCATGAAAGATAAGGAGTAGGCTAGATAGGGTCATGAAGTTTAGAGACATTGTCAGGGTGTGATAGTTTGATTAAGTTTTGCAAGAGGAGGATATGCCTTGAATATGCTTTGACAGAGGTGTGGGGACCAGACTACAAGCCCTTAATTACCTTGGATGTTGTCTAGAAACAATTGGATTTTGTCCTTGGGACAGCCCTCGTCAATATGTATGGGAACTATGGGAGCTTAGATGATGCAAGGGTAGCTCTTGCTGAAATGCTACAGCAGAATTGTATTCCCTATTGTGCGATGATAGCTGAATGCATCCAGAAAGGGCATGGCAAAGATACAACTATTTGGTCAAATGTAGGCTGAAGGTATTGAACTAGACATGATCACCTTCATTTGCATTGTGGATGTATGCATTAGTCTAGGAGCCTTAGAAGAGGGTAGAGTAATCCATGCACTATTGTTGGCATCAATAGGTTTGGAGAATGTAGGAGCATAGAGGATGCAAGGGTGGTGTTTGTTGTTGCAGAGTTGCTACAGCGAGATGTGATATCCTAGAGTGCCATGATTGTTGTGTGTGCCCATAAAGGGCATGGCAAAGAATCTCTGCAACTATTTGGCCAAATGCAGGTTGAAGGTCTCGTGCGAGACAAGATCACCTTCATCTGCATTGTGGATGCTTGTGCTTGTATGACATCCCTAGAAGAGGGTCGTGTGACCCATGCTACTATTGCTGCCAATGGATGGGAGTCAGATGTTATTGTGGGGAATGCCCTCATCCATATGTATTGCAAGTGCATGAACCTAAATGATGCAAGCTGGGCAGTGTTCACAGAGATGTCACAGTGGAATGTGGTCTCTTGGAGTGACATAAGTGCTGGTTGTGCTCAGAATGGTGGGCATGGCAAGGCATCTGTGCAACTGTTCAGTGGAATGCACGTGAAAAAAAGTCTCTTGATCTCTTTATTTGTTGATAGAGCACTGTGTGGATGGGACTTCTCTTCATGTTGGTTTTCAATTTCTCTTCATCTCCTCCCAATCTAAGCCATGATACCTTCATTTTGATGTCAAAGAAAGGTTTTTCCAAATTCCATGCACACATTATTGTACACACATAGTATTGCATGAGGATCCTTCCATTACTTCATAAGCCTTACTTTACGAAGTTGTCATGTCAGGTTCATTCATATCCATAAGCAAGGCCCTCTCTCTCTAGGTGACATCAGGAGATGTCGGCCTCTAACACCCCCTCTCAGCTCCTAGATGGAATAGAGACACTAGGGAGATGGGTGAATGAAAAGCTCGCAATATTCATGAAAATTGAAAAAAAGCTCGTGACAAAAAGCTCACCAAAAAATCACACCCACATGGTACCCACTGTAACAAGTCCTACACGCGTGCATGAATGTGTTAGTATAAGACATGCGTGTGAAAGAGAGTCATAAAAGCATAATCCTATATTATACATGTAAGGACAAAACCACGTACCTATGCACTCTCCATATCCTGGGTAGTCATGCATGGTCCACATCAAGATACCCTTAATCAAAATATCATTGTTATGTTTAGGAGCTATGGAAATATCAAAGACCCGCACTCCTCTCCATAAGATCTGTAACTCCTCTATCAAAGGTGCCATGTACACGTCCATATTTTTGGCCTTGTACTTCCCTAGCACAAGTAGTGCAAGCATGAGGTGTCCCTTCTTTATTGTTAGCCATGGTGGGATATTGTAATTTACCAAGACTATGGGCCATGTCAACCAAGGTGTCGAGTGTAACCCGAAAGGATTCACACCGTCCATGGCGAGCCCAAGATGTAAGTTGCACGGCTCCCTTGCAAATTCCGGCCACTGATTGTCTATGTGCTTCCAAGCTGCACAAGCTATGAGAATCCTTAATGTGTTATTAGTGGACCGATGAGATGCATGCCAAGTCATCAACTCCGCTATGGATTTGCATCAAAACATGTGTTGTATTCTTGCAATGATGGGAAAGTGTCTCAAGACCTTTACCAGTACCTGCAACTTATCTCTATATCATTGCTCCCCACACTTTGAACAACTAGCCAAATCTCCATGCTCACGATGAAAGAGAATGCAGTCATTATGGCAAGCATGGATGGTATCATCATCCATACCCATTGTTGTTAGCATCTCCTTCGCTTCATCTCTTGATGCGGGCATGGTATTTGGTGCAGGCAACATCTTCTGGAGCAACCTATCATAATTCAAACATACAAAGGCTTCGAATAATGATGATTCTCAAATATACATGATGATTCTCAAAACAAAAAATATCCAAATAATGAGTCAAATTAATGCGGGAGCTAACCTCATTAAGGCCGAGACTCTTGTATCCAACCACCCATGGAGAGAATGAGAGAGAGAGAGAGAGAGAGAGAGAGAGAGTGAGAGAGAGTGAGAGAAAGAGAGAGGGGGGGAGGGGGAGAGAATGAGAGAGAGAGAGAGAGAGAGAGAGAAAGAGAGAGAGAGAGAGAGAGAGGTGGTGTTGGAGGGGGGAGGGGGGGAGAAGGGGATGGTGGAGATGGAGGGGGGGAGGTGGGAGGGGGTGGTCGTGGTGAAGATGGAGGGGGGGGAGGGGGGAGGGGAGAAGGGGGTTGTGGAGATGGAGGGGGAGAAGGGGGAGGGAGGGAGGGGGAGATGGAGGGGGGAAAGCAGAAGGGGGGAAGGGGGGAGGGGTTGGTCGAAATGGAGGGGGGAGGGGGAAGGGATGGTGGAAATGGAGGGGGGAGGGAGGAGGGGGATGGGGTGGTGGAAATGGAGGGGGAAGGGGGAAGGGGAGGTGGAGATGGAGGGGGGAGGGGGAAGGGGTGGTGGAGATGGGGGGGGGAAGGGGAAGGGTTGGTGGAGATGGGGGGGGAAGGGGAGGGGGAGGTGGAGATGGGGGGGGGAGGGGGAAGGGGTGGTGGAGATGGGAGGGGGGAAAAAAAGAGAGCAAATAAAAAACTTGACGGACAGAAATTGAAAAGGAAGGGAGAGGTGGTCACCTAAACGCTCTCCAAGTCTTTCTCGATGTAACAGGATTGTTGTGGAACAATGGACGGTGGGTGGATGGCTGGGTTATCGCTACGAGATGGGCTCGAAGTCACTTACAATGTGAGGATAGGAGTAAGGTGGTGGTCGATGGAGAGGGAGGAGTGTCTTGCATAGGGCTCGGAATGAAGAAGAGAATGGAGGCAAAATGTGAAAGATGAAGAATGAGGGGGTGGAGTTGGTTTTTATAGGAAATGAGTTTAGGTTTAGGGTTTAACCCTAAACTCTTCCTGAGCCATAACTCTTTATGGGTAGCTCAGTTTGCTTTTCTGCAAAGAGGTGAAATGATCGAAATTGCAAGCTTCACACATTCTTGTCCACTACCTAGCCTGGTTGTATATCATGTGGCTTCTATTTAAGACATAAAGAAAATTTCTTAAGGTAGTAACCCAAGGTTGATGCTTGGGGTAGATATGCTTGGCTAGAAATGGAAAAAAAAAATTTTACTCTCCTTGCCCTTGAGTGTTATGTTCGTGAAAGTTCGAAGTAGTTTGTTTTTTACACATATCTACATATGTTTACTCACTACTTGAGATGCTAGTCTCCCCAGCAATGGCGCCAAATGTTAGCTCTTTCCTACTGCTTTCGTAGAAAGAGTTGGGTTCTCTCAGTATGCAGGGTTCCGATGCTTTTGTTCACCTACAGATATATTGCGGTTGTCGATTGTAGTATACGTGTAGCTTAGGACCTTGAGTTGTGTTCCAATGAGAGACGTAGGCTTAAGTGTGGTAAGCAAACAAAGTGCATGCATGTGTAAAAGGAACGTGTATCATCATGATTGAGGTAATGAAGGCTTTCGCTTTCATTGGGGGTTGTAGGGTTTAGGAGGAGTTTAAGGGTTAGAAGGAGGTTCCAGTGTTCAGAAGGAGGTTCTAGGGTTTAAAAGAAGTTCCAGGGTTTGGAAGGAGGTTCCAGGGTTTAGAAGGAGTTCCAGGGTTTAGAAGGAGGTTCTAGGGTTTAAAAGGAGTCTAGGGTTAGAAGGAGGTTCCAAGGTTCAGGGTAGAGTACATGGTGGAGAACTCATCTTCCTCATAGATCATGGAGTTTAAGGGATGAGGAACAAAGGGTTTAGGGGGAGCATAGGAGTGGTAGAGAAAGAAGGTATAAGAACATGGGGAAAAGAAGAGAGAGGAGTGAGGAGGAGGGAGGAGGACGAGAGAGGAGGAGGAGGAGGAGGGAGGAGGAGGAGGAGGAGGGAGGAGGAGGAGGAAGGAGGAGGAGGGAGGAGGAGAGGGAGAGGGTGGGTTGCAAGGTTAGGACATGCTTTTGGACGTGGAGTGCAAGGAAGCATGGACACTTGAGACAAATGCTTGGAATACCAAAGTAGACTCAACACAATGCCCCAAAGAGTGTGGGCTTCATTCCATTATGGGGTATCTATACAAGTTGGAGAGCTTCTCTCTCTGCATGTAGGAATTGTAACACAAAGTTTTAACACAAAATTGTATCACAAAGTTGTAACACAAAGTTGTAACACAAAGTTGTAACACAAAGTTGTATCACAAAGTTGTAACAGATTCTCTTTCTACATGTAGAAGTTGTAACACAAAGTTGTATCATAAAGTTGTAACACAAAGTTGTAACACAAAGCTATATCACAAAGTTGTGACACAAACTTGTAACACATTCTCTTTCTACATGTAGAAGTTGTAACACAAAGTTGTATCACATTCTCTTTCTACATAAGTTCATGTTGGCATAGAGTCAACATCATGCACTTATGTAGAAAGAGAATGTGTTACAACTTTGTGATAAAACTTTGTGTTACAGCTTCTACATACGACTTCTACATGTAGAAACAGAATGTGTTACAACTTTGTGTTACAACTTTGTGATACAACTTTGTGTTACAACTTTGAGTTACAACTTTGTGATACAACTTTGTGTTACATCTTCTACATACGACTTCTACATGTAGAAAGAGAATGTGTTACAACTTTGTGTTATAACTTTGTGATACAACTTTGTGTTACAACTCCTATATGTAGAGACAGAAGCTCTCCAACTTGTATAAATATCCCATAATGGAATGAATCCCAGACTCTTTGGGGCATTGTGTTGAGTCTACTTTGGTATTCCAAGCATTTGTCCTAAGCTACACGTATACTACAATCGATAACTCTAATATATCTGTAAAGCCTCGGAACCCTGCATACTGAAAGAACCCAGCTCTTCCTACGAAAGCAGTAGGAAAGTTAAACCTCTGCAGTTGAATAACAATAGAAGATCCCGCAAGAAAGTTGAAGAAGGAAATTGCAAAAAAGCCAAGGCCAGAGCACTTCAATGAATTCAAACGAGTCCAAACAAGGATTGTCGGATTGTTCCTTGCAAAGTCAGCTCCCTCAAAATCAGAACCACTGCCTCTTAAATGGTCCCCTAAGAAACTGGAAGGAGTATGCACAGCAAATGAACCCTTACTTGGAAACACCTTACCAGTGGAAAAGTTACCCCACAGTTCCCAACGTAAGAAGTTTCAAAAATATAAGCCACATGTGCGGATGAAGCTTGATCAAGAGACTTCAGAAAAAGAAAGTCAAGAAGAGCCTAACAAAAGAAGAGCCTAACAAATTATTAAATACAACTATGCCACCCAGTACACATGACACATGTCAGGCTAGTTCAACCCCATCAGAGGCCGATCTTCGAGAAGTGCTGGAATACTTCAAGAATTATACAAGTGGTAGTGTGCCAATAGCAAGACCACTCAGAGAATTTGAAGTTCAAGAAACCGATAGCATTGGAGAAACTCCAATCTATGAGGGACCAGCAAAAACACACACGATAAACGTCGCCCTTAAAGAAGAGGAAGAAAAGTTGGTTTTCATTGGGAAATAGCTTCGTCAAGAAGACAAAACTGAACTAAAAGAACTCCTAATGGAATACCGTGACTGCCTAGCATGGTCATACAAAGAGATGAAAGGAATTTCACCAGAAGTGGTAGTACACACGATACCTATAAGGGAAGGTGCTCACCCTAAGGTATGTGGACCTCATCGCACAAATCCTAAATATGGCACCATGGTTTATGACGAGCTGGAAAAACTACTAGATGCCAGATTCATTTACGAGATAGAGCACACTGATTGGGTTTCACCCATTTTCATTGTACCTACATGCAACAAGAAGCTTAGAATATGTGTAAACTTAAAAAATGTGAATGCTGCCACAATTAGGGATCATATCCCCTACCCTTAATAGAAATAGTGTTGGAAAAGGTGGCAGGATCCGAAATATATAGCTTCTTGGATGGCTTCAGTGGCTATAATCAAGTGCAAATTGCTCCTCAAGACCAATCAAAAATAGCATTTGCAACAGAATGGGGTATTTTTGCATAACACTTATTTCATTAATTTTGGACTTGTCAATGTACAAATTCATTTTTACATATACTTTTGGACTAGTTTTCAGATAAAATTTAAGAAAAACCCAATCTTCAAAGCACATATAAAAACATAAAAACAAGCATTTTTTAATATATTTTTTAAGGACATGAAACTAAAATTATAAAATTTAACGCAGCCTACATAAGTTACATGAAAAAATAAGATTCGGTTGTTGTAAACTCTCTTAATATTTAATGGTGTTAATAAACACCTTCAAAAGTTAAGCCTGAGATTTTCAAGACTACATAAGTTACATGAAAAAATAAGATTCGGTTGTTGTAAACTCTCTTAATATTTAATGGTGTTAATAAACACCTTCAAAAGTTAAGCCTGAGATTTTCAAGACTACAGCCATTCAATTTGATGAATTTTCTATTTTCAAGTCCTTAGCCTAAATTCAACCCATTCAAGAGCTGAGCTCATCTCTTCCTCATCGATGTAGTTAAAATTATAGAAGAGAAGTAAGGATTGATGAATTTTCTCCTGCATAACACTTTGTTTGTTCCGAATGGCTTGCGCTTCCTCGGGGAAAAATCTTCCATAACGAGCCACACGCGAAGATATCTCACTTTGAAAGTCTATCAACTCTCTCCTATATGACTGCAATTTATCTATTTCAGTAGTAGCCATACTTATTTTTCTTTCCTCTTCCTTCTCTAAGCCCTTCTGACAAGCAAAGTCATCCTTCTCGTACTGGGTTAATGGAGCTGGATTTTGCTTTCTCTCCTCTCTCTTTCCTTGGTTCTCGGCAATCCATTCTTTGAGGCTGCTAATGGCTTGCTCGACAGAATCGATTACCTTAAAAAGATCCATAATGGCTGCAAGATGAAAGGAGTATGCTTGAGAAGAGGAGGTAAGGTTGCGGGCAAGATGGAAGGAGCAAGCTTGAGGAGAGGAGTAAGGTAAGAAGAGTAAAGTGGAAGAAGTGTGGAGAGGAGTAAGGTAAGAAGAGTAAAGTGGAAGAAGTTTTTGCTGCGGGTGAGATATAGAAGACGAACGAGGTGAGGAAGGTAACGAGAGTGAGGAAAGATATAGAAGACGAACGAGGTGAGGAAGGTAACGAGAGTGAGGAAGGTAACTAGAGGAGATAAGGCAAGATGAAAGGAGTATGCTTGAGAAGAGGAGGCAAGGCTGCAGGCAAGATGGAAGGAGCAAGCTTGAGGAGAGGAGTAAGGTAAGAAGAGCAAAGTGGAAGAAGTGTCTGCTGCGGGTGAGATATAGAAGATGAACGACTACTAGGGAATTTATAGAACTACAGATGCAAGACCGTAATGCGAGATGACTAGATGCAAGATCGTAATGCGAGACATTATAAAATAAAATGATGGGATGCAAGACCATAATGGCAGACATTTGAGACATATAAGATAGTGATAGTACATTGAAATCTATAAAGTAAAATGATGGAACACAAGAATGATATAATTAATAGAATCTCATCATGAGATATTCTTTTAATATAATATAAGTTAGTAATTATTAGAATCTCATCATGAGATATTCTTTTAATATAATATAAGTTAGACTTGCTGTACATAATAAATGATAGATTTTGAGTACATTGAAATCTATAAAATAAAGTGATGGAACATAAGAATGATATAATTATTAGATTCTCATCATAAGATATTTATTGTACATAATAAATTAGACTTTCAAAAAAGTAAAACCTAATGTATTGTAATGAATAAATATCATAAAATATCCTAATGTATTGCAACATTTAACATAAGTTTTAAAAACACTATCATTAATCAATACAAACAAGATAAAAATCTTCAAGGACTCATGTTTCTTTCTACATGTTTTACAACTGAATAGAGTCTGATGAGTCCTCTTGAGGCTGTGATTCTCTAAGAGTACATTGAGTCTCTACTTTTGTGGATGGTGTACATTGAGATTCTACTTCTGGTGCAATTGGGATAGACTTAATCTCTTCCTCCTTTACAAGATGTGATGTTGTAGATGCACATTGAGTCTCCACTTCTTGTGTAGGGAGAATGCATTGAGTCTCTAATTCAAGTGTAGACTGTAATGCTTCTACTTGAGGCTGTGATACAGAAGGAGACTGAATTGTCTCTTCTTTTTCTTTGGCTCCCTCAGGTTCTTCATTGAGTCCATCATGTTGTTTCCCAATGATAGCAGTTAGATAGTGAATAGTCTTAGCCACAAAATCTTGTAGCTCGAGCTTGGTATATGCTTCTATGGAGACATGTTCAAAAATTTCATTGAGATACAACATGAAGTTGTAGGCAATTCTCCACCCACTACTAAACATGTCTTTTTGCTCCACTGCGAGGCGTGTCTGGAAATTTGGTTGGTCTTGATGCTCCATGATTTTCATAATCGCAGAAACTAACTTGTTTGCAGACCTGTCCATCATGACATATGACAAAGTAAATTTGTGTAGTAAATAGTAAGATGCATGTTCATAATGATATGATAAAAGAACACTTACTTGAACACCCCGTGAAAGCCTGTAATTGAGTTGACAAACCAACAATGGTTGTCATCAAGGTCCCATACTATCAGGCTCCAATGTGAACTACATCACCAATAAAGAGCGATAAGATTTATCACAATATTAAGTATTAATTGACACAATATTATAAATAAGAGAGTAAAAGAAAGATTGAGACCATACTTACTTCTCATAGTATGGCATAAAGACAAGTAGTATGCCATCCAAGTCTAAAGGTTGTAGAATTGAACAAACATCATCTACTGTCTTCTTGGTATCACTAAGTACAGCTGAAAGAAGAGAATCGAGCATACAGACACGATTCTGTACTGATCTAGGAAAATGAGATATAACCGTACTGCAGCAATAAATAAACAAATGTTAGAAGCAGATTGAATCAAATGATTGAAGTATCAAGTCAAGAGATGTTCATATCAAACCTGAGGATGGCCATCATGACTTTGTCATTAGCCTCTTTCAAAGGGTCGGAGAGGGTTGTAACTTCCTCGCTACCAAAAGTCAAAACACGAGGTTGCTTGCTAATGATGACCTTAACCTCAGAAGAGCTCCCCATTTCGTCCAATACAGCGGTTACATCAGGACAACTTATGGGCGTAGCAACCAATGTTTCCTCTGGATGCTCCACCACGTTATCAATAAATGCCTTAATGATAGATGACATAAATGCATATAGATGCAAGTCTGTATATGTGGACAATGAGGTTTCACCGCCTCTCAAATTAAAAATTTGAGCAAGGAGCAAGAAGCAGTTATATCCAACTCTCCACCCACAACTGTGGTCATCATTCTGCTTCACTGCAGGGCATGTTACATACTCTATTTGATCTTCCAAGTCACCCTCCATTTGCATAAGTGCATCTATAGCACTTACCAACTTTCGAGCAGATCTACACATCAAAATAGAAAACATAAATGAATGTGTGCATTGCATAGGATGCATCTCATTGACATAATTATGACACAAGTAGGTTATACTTACTCTGACACACTGCCATGGATAGATGCTATTGAATTGACAAAGAAGCATTGCTTGGCTAAGATGTCCACAATTACCAAGCTCCAATGCAAGCTGCATTATCAATTAAGAATAATTATTATTTGATATAATCCTCCACAATGTAAGAGATAAGCTAGGTAGGGATTGATACTCACTCCTCGTGATATGCGGTAAAGATAACTCACGCCGCAGTCAAATCAATAGGTTGCAACCACTTAAAAACGTCATCTATGGTCTTCTGCTTATTGCTAAGTACACTAGAAACAAGAGGATCGACCATATATGCACATCTTTGTATATATAGCGAAAGCTGTTGTAAAACCATACTGCAATAAAAAGAAAAGAATATTAGTTCATTTGATCCAATGGAAATACAAAAGCATAAAGTCAGTAAAAAGTTTGTGTCAAACCTGAGGATGGCTATTATAACCTTGTCATTGACCTCTTTCTTGAAGTTTATGAGGATTGAAATGTCCTCTTCATCGAATATAAAAGTAAGAGGTTGTTCTCGAACTTGAAACCTAACTTGAAATGACTTCTCCATTTGCTGCAATGTATGATTATTTTCTAGAGTCATCCGATGGATAGCCAGAGCAGCTTTGCTTTCTTGAGATGAGCTTTCTATATTCTCTGCTCCAACTATGTCCTCCTCATCCTCCTCCTCTCCCTTCTCCTATAAAAGGATAAAATAATTATGAGATTCAAAATTTTAAATTAATTATAAATTTAAAAAGACCTTTAAATGAATAAAGAAAATTAAACATAAGTCTTCATACCTCTACATATCTTCGTGGTCTTTTTATGTAACCTTCAGAGGCAAGGTCAGTGTCATATCCATCTTCTTCTGCTTCCTTGCTATCGCTGGTGTCCTCACTATTATATCCAGAGCTTTGATCATTTTCATCATCTTTCTTGCTCTCATCATACATGATCTGCTCTATGTCATCCTCTTCATGTGAGATCGGACCTTTCTTATCAAACTTTATTGTGAGAGAAGCCACGGTATCAAGGTATTCCAAGCAAGCAGGGCTCTTAATAATATTTACATTGTGTCCTTTTCTGATAAGAGCTTCAAACAGATGCTCGGGGGGGTCACTCATCATATGTAACCCTATCACGTGAGTTCAACAGAAGGATTTTTTTTATTTCTAAAATTTACAGAAATAAATATACATAAGGGACTATTTAAAATAGTTTTGGAAAAAATTTACAGATTTGTATAGAAAAGGGGTACATTTTATTAATGAAATTTTTTACAGATAAGGGACTTTAAATATAGGCCTTGAACGCACGTGATATAGAGGGTTTATACATAGCGACCCCCCCAAGAACAGATGTCCCATTCGGCACAATGTGACTTCCCATCCGGACGGTAGCAAAAATTCCATCATACTAATTAAAAGATCAGCACTTTTTGCTGGCCTTTCATAGTGATTTGCGTTGCGATGGAGGGGACTTGGAGCTTCATGCTCTTCTAGCAGTAGTTGCAATCTCTTTGCATTCCCTCTTATATTGTTTTGTAAGGAGTGATCATTGTAAGGGCTCTTCATGCACAAGAAAAAGGATTCTAGACTCTGTATCTTGAGACCGCATTCTCTCTTGTCCCTTTTTCTTGAGTATATCCCATTGTAAATCTTGAGCTCATTGCCATATTGTTTTTCTAGGGTAGCAGACATTTGTTCCTTGTCATCTTTATCAGCAAATATGACTATATTAACACACTATTCAAAATTTTTGGACTTGTGTAAAGTCCAATTTGAGAAATGGACTAAAAAACAGTCCAAAAATTTTGAATATACTAGTAATGTTGTTTTTTAACTAGATTTGCCAACTCAAAACAAAAGATTTAATGATTTTGAACTAGATTTGCCAACTCAAAACAAAAGATTTAATAATTAAGTACTAAGAACATCAATGCATAACCAAATCTCTTACAAAGGGGTCTACATAAACATTTTCATAACTTCACAAAAATCAATGCATAACCAAATCTCTTACAAAGGGATCTACATAAACATTTTCATAACTTCACAAAAATCTCTTGCAAAGTGGTCTACATAAACATCTTCATAACTTCTTGTGAATTGAGCAACTATCACCTAAGAACATCAATACATGACCAATAATAGATGACCAATTCTCTTACAAAGTGGTCTACATAAACATCTTCATAATCACGTAAGAACATCAATAGATGACCAATACATGACCAATTCTCTTGGAAAGGTGGTGTAAATAAACACCTTTATGTATAAGTGGTGTGCACACACCTTTATGACCATTTCTTTTAGAAAGGTGGTGTACATAAAGCCCTTAGAAAGGTAGTGTAGATAAATCCTTTTATGTGTAAGTAGTGTACATATACACCACACTTGGTATTAAAAAACACCGTTAAGTATAAAATGGCCCTCATAAACAATCTTTATACATAATAATGAGAGTAAAGAAATAAAAAAAGTAGTAAACTTTTCATTAGATATTAGCTTTACATAGAAGTTCAAAACTTGTGATTACAAAGCTGTTAGCCAACATGTTACTCAGTACCAATGTCCTCAATGCCAGGCCCTTGACTACCAGGGTCCTGACTAATAAGCTGCTCTAAGACTGGAGTCTCAGTAGCAAGGTCCTTACTAGTTTGCTCTTCAGTTCCAAGCACCTGACTAGTAGGCTGCTCTAGAGTCTCATGACCAAGTTCTTGGTAAGTAGGGACCTGGCTACTAGGTTCCTGACTAGTAGGCTGCTCTGGAGTCTGTAAGGTCATGGTTGAAGAACCATCTATGCCTCCTAGTAACTCCTCCTGGTCATGCTTTGCCTCATCCATACCTTCTTTGAGTAAGGCTTCCTTGCTTGATCCACTTGCCTGTCCTTCACCCAAGATCGATCCACTTGCCTGTCCTTCATCCAAGATCAAGGGTGTCTTCCTCACTTTTAATTTTAAGGGAAGTGCTTCCACCTCTTTAGCCTTACCTTTACCTGTGACGTGCTGTACTACTGTAACTTCTTGTTGCCGTGAACCTTCCCGTATGATGAGTGGAACCTCCTTGACTCTAGTTGACAATTGATCACCCTTATTCTTTGTGCGGATTTCTTCTTGCCATAAGTCATCGGATGCAGAGCTTTCATCCTCACCATCACCTGAGCTAGAATCATCACCCTCAGACTCACTACCCTCTTCTTTGACATTTTCCTCCTCAAAGAAAGTAGTGCAACTGTAATATGTGTCAAAGAACTCAATTTGATGGGGGGTATCAATAACATTTACATTTTTACCTTGCCGTAGCAATTTCTCAGCAGCAAAACCCATTCGATACAATGCTACTTCCCACCCATCATTCAATAAATTCTTTGTCATCTCTAGTATCACATCAGGATCCATCGGCTTTCTGTAATCCACCATTGCTGCATCAAGCTTAACCTTATGGTCCTCAAAGTAATGAAGCTCGAGAGTCCTTAAAGGAGTTTGGATTAGATTACCACCACCCCTCGATAAGAAGCACATCAAGAAAGGCTGCAAGACTTGAATGGCAGTGCCTTCCAAGACAGTCATATGATTACGCAGGACTATACCATGGTCCTGTAGTTGCAGCAGTCGATGGCGTAGGTACAGTTGGAGATACTGTAGTTACACTTGTTGGAGTTATCGGAGTTACCGCCACAGATATTGACGGTACTTGAATAGATGGCATAATTAATGCCCCTAAAGGTTCAACACCACCACTTGGAAATGCATCCCACATTTTCTTCAATGCTTCTAAGGCATTAAGTAATTCTTGGGATCCCTCAATTGAATCTGGTAACGGTTTCAAGAAGTGCTTCGGAGTAACTCGTAACTTGTAAACCACCTCGTCATTCTTTCCTTGGCACACAATTTCTATTAAATTGTTTTCTTTAATATTGATGTTTGATACCATGCCACCATTTCTTACTGCCTCTGCAGAATATTTCGGGCTTGATATGTTCTCTGAAGTGATCACCAAAAAATACTTTGATTTCCGCTCCATAAAATACCAAGCATGTTCAAGGTATTTGAAAGACACCTTGGAACCAAAACTGGAAGCCATGAAAGCTATAGTTTTCTGAAAAACAATCAAAAAAAAAAAATGAGAAATACAATGATTTTCAAACTCAAAATATTAAATAAATTTTTAATTAAATATTTTTTAAGTTTTATTTATTTTTAATTTTTAAAATAAAATATTTTTTTAAATTATTTTATTTTAATTAGTTAGTTTATTTTAATCACCCACGCCCACCTCTTCCCTCCGCCCGCCCTCCTCCCCCTTGCTCCTTCCCCACACCCCTTCCCTTGCCCCTGTAAAGAATAAGGGAGAGAGATAGGAGACTCAAGTTCAGCTTTCTTCACAACACACAAAAGAGAGAGGACACAAGGTTGGAGGGTGAAGCCTTTCTTCACTTTTGCACACAACAACAATACAATAGAAGAGGGAAATACCCTATATGTCAAAACCTAGAATACGTGGTTCATATGTGAACCCAAACCAAAACATACGTGGTAGTCTAACTACACCACGAGTACAACTAACATAGGCGGTGACATAAATGATAGTCATCCAGGAGATATGTCGAGGATAGAGCTTGATATCTCAACACTCCCCCTCAAGCTCAAATCCATCTCACGTACACCAAGCAAGCTCCTAAATCTGCGAAGCTTCTCGGTACCCAATGCCTTCGTAAAGATATCAGCCACCTACTCCTCAGTGCTGACATAGACAAGATCAATCTCACCAGCTAGAACCTTCTCTCTCACAAAGTGATAATGCACCTCAATGTGCTTCGTTCTAGCATGATAAACTGGGTTATTAGCAAGCATGATGCTGCTAATGTTGTCACAATGAATGACAACTGCTGCATGAACTGACTATCCCATATCTGCAAGTAGCTTCCGTAACCAAGCTACCTCACATGCAGCCATTGCTGCACCCCTGTACTCAGCCTCTGTGCTCGACAAGGCAACTGTTGGCTGCTTCTTGCTGCTCCAACTGATGGCACCACTCCCAAGGGAAAACAGAAAACCACTAGTAGATCTCCTGTCTGAGACACTACCAGCCCAGTCAGCATCTGTGTATCCATGTACCTGTAATGCACACCCAGCTTCATAGAACAGTCCATAATGCAATGTGGACTTCACATACTGCAGTATGCGCCTAGCCGCATCCAAATGTGGCTTCCTCGGTGCCTGCAGAAACTGACTCACCAGCCCCACAGCATAGCTCAAATCTGGTCTGGTTATAGTCATGTAAATCAAGCTACCTACTATGCGCCTGTACATAGTAATATCTTCAAGAAGCTCACCTGACTCTGCATTGAGCTTCACATTCTGCTCCAATGGAACAGAGATAGGCTTACAGCCTATCATCCCATATTTGGACAGCATGTCCAAACCGTATTGCCTTTGCAACAGCCATATCCCACTTGGGGATCTAATAACCTCAATGCCCAAGAAGTAACACAGCTCTCCCAAATCCTTCATCTCAAATTTATGCTTCAACAACAGCTTCACTTCATTAATGTCTGCATCACTATCACCTGTAATAATCAAGTCATCAACATATATGACTATAAGCACAATCCCTCTGTTTGTCCTTTTCACATAAAGTGAAAAATCTGAATTGGAAATCTGAAATCCAATAGTGACAAGATATTGTCCTATCTTGTCTGACCATGCCCTCGGCGCCTGTTTTAAGCCATACAAGGCTTTGCGCAACCTGCATACAAAATCGGGGTGTGACTTATCCTCATAACCTTCTGGCTGCATCATATAAACCTCTTCCTGCAAATCACCATGCAAGAAGGCATTTTTCACATCCATCTGATGCAAAGACCATCCCTTTGCAGCAGCCATAGCAATTACTGCTCTCACGGTTTCCATCCTTGCAACTGGGCTGAAAGTTTCCTCATAGTCAATTCCATATGTCTGTGCAAAACCTTTGGCAACCAATCTTGCCTTGTACTTGCTAACAGACCCATCAGCATTGTGCTTTACTTTGTAAACCCACTTGCAGCCAATAGCCTTCTTATCATGAGGCAAAGGCATCAAATCCCAAGTGTGGTTTGCATCCAAGGCAGCCATCTCTTCATCCATAGCTGCTTCCCAATTTTTATGCCCTGCTGCATCCTCAAAACATGTGGGCTCTGGCTCCTCTAGAACCTTGACCATATAAGCATAGTGATGTGCTGTATACCCATCATATCTCAGCCTATCAACTGGATACTTAATACGAGTGGACCTCCGTACAACTGGATCAGTTGCAGGCGTCTTTAAATCATGCCTGCTTTTCCTTGCACCAGGTGTAACAATAGAAGGAATCCCAAGTTCCTCATCAAGGCTCATTTCAGAGCCGCTTGACTCTCCATCAACATGAGAGCTACCAGCAGACACATCAAACACTGGAGTATGGTCCACTTTTTCTTTTCCCTTATGTGATACCTACACAACACTATCAGGACTGCCATGTGACGATTCACTAGATCTCAATCTCCCTGTCCATGCATTAGATCCACTAGTAGAGGACTCTCTGGGTCCACTCAAGGCTTGAGATTGCTGCTCTGCATTTATTGCAGCATTCCCATTTCCTGCATCTGCATCTCCTACCATAACAGTTGGTGCATACCAGCTGCTCATTTCATCAAAAACAACATCTCTGCTCACTTGCATTTTGCGGGTGGAAGGGTTATAACAGCGATACCCTTTCTGGTGCTGAGCATATCCAATAAAGATGCATTTTTCTGCCTTTGGATCCAGCTTTGTTCTCTTCTCATCAGGAACATGAACATAAGCTATGCAACCAAATACCTTCAAGTGAGAAATATCTGGTTTTTGGCCTGTATACATTTCTTCAGGCGTCATGCCATGGACAGCTGCAGTGGGGGTTCTGTTCATAATATAAACAGCAGTTGCTACTGCTTCAGCCCAAAAATAATCAGGCATGTTTTTCTCATTTAGGATCGCCCGTCCTACTTCTGCAATATGCCTGTTCTTCCTTTCTGCAACCCCATTCTGCTGAGGGGTAGACCTGCATGAGTACTTCCTTTGAATTCCCTGTTCTTTCAGATATTCACAAAATTCTTCTGAAAAGTACTCTCCCCCTCCATCAGATCTTAGCACTTTAATATGCACACCTTTCTCTTTTTCAACCATGGCCTTAAAAGCCTTGAAATGGCTGAACACTTCACTTTTGTGCTTCATAAAATAAATCCACACCTTCCTAGTGTAGTCATCAATAAACGTCACATAATAATGGCATCCACCAATAGAAGCAGCTTTGGTTGTCCAAACATCTGAATGGATCACTTCCAAAGGTCTTCTGCTCACCTTAGCATTTTTGGGAAATGCATGTCTGGCCTGCTTACCCATTTGGCATGCTTCACATACCTTTTGCATTCCCTCAACTCTGAATTTAGGCAAACCTGCAACAATGTTTTTCGTTTGCATAGATTTCAGCCTTTGTATATTCACGTGCCCAATGCGTTTGTGCCATATCTCAATATTTGCAATGACACCTCTCCCATGCGCAAACATAGCAGCTTTCACCTCAGGCATATCAACATCCAAGGTGAACATTCTGCCATTTTTGTTGCCTTTCGCAACCAAGCGGCACTTATTTTTCAAGTCCTCAACGAAGCATCCATCAGGGTTAAATCTAACCTGCAGACCTTGCTCAACCATCTGGCCAACTGAAACCAGGTTCTTAGTGATTTTTGGAACATGAAGTACATCTGCCAAGTACTTTGTTTTGCCATCCTGCATAGCCAATGGCACTTTACCAACCTGCGTAATTGGGTGCGCAGTATCATCACCTGTTTCAACATAACCTGGCTTATCCAAATTTCTGACATCATGAAACCACTCACCATGACTGGTCATGTGGTTAGAGGCACCTGAATCAACATACCAAACATCATTGCAAGCTGCAGCATCTCCTGACATGGAGTTAACCATATGTTGCATCACAAAAAGGTGCTCATTTCTGTCGTCACCATGCCCACTTGATGATGCATAGTTGCTTTGCTGCAACTTTCCACTTTTGATGTCATTCTGCTTTTTATAGCATGTATTCTCCTTGTGTCCAGGCTTTCCACAATAATAGCATTCTGTGCTGCTATTTACTTGCTGGTTCCTTTGCCATGAACCACGGCCTCTTTGGCTCCCCCTGCCTCTAGAACTACCACGTCCTCCTCCATAAGACTGGTTTTCCTGTTGTTGCTGTTGGTTCTGATTTCCTGCACGGCCACCAGAACGGCCTCTTCCTCTACCTCTGCCTCTACCTGTATTCGAGTAGAAAGCAGTCTCTTGAGAAGTTGAGGTGGCTGAACCACCATTCCTTTGCTCTTCACTCAGCAAGAGAGCAATAAGTTCCTGAAAATCAGGAAATGTTTCACGGACTCCAATGGATGTCCGAAATTGTGCATAGTCTTTCCCAAGACCATTCAAGTCACGGACACTAAGTCCTCATCATCAACAGGTGCTCCAATGGAGGCAAGAGAATCTGCAAGGCCTTTCACCTTCAAGGAATACTCATTTATATTCATATTTTTCCTTTGCACATTGTGCAACTCCTGCTTTAGCTGCATCTTCCGTGCTTTGGTATTTGTGCTATACAGCTTCACCAATGTATCCCATGCCTCCTTAGGCGTCTCTAGATCCTGTATATGCACAATCATAGAATCTAAAATGCTAACGGACAGCCAATACAGGCATTTTTTGGCTTTTTCATGCCATTCTTTAAAGGCCTTCAATTCAGCAGGAGTGGGAGCAGCACCCAAAACTGGTTCTGCAGTTTCACCACTGATGTAATCCCAAACTCCCTTTCCCATAAAGAAGTTTGTCATCCTGAACTTCCATGCTTGGAAGTTGTTCTTGTCAAGCTTCTCACTGACAATGGTAGACAGATTCTCAGACATTTTACAAATCACGAAATGCAACAGCAACCTGTAAACACAGCAAATGCCTCAGAAGGGCAAATAGCAAAACTTCTGCAAAGAGCCTCACAGGGGCAGATCCGCAACACTGACGAAAGTGGTATTTCACCACACAGTCACTTCCTCGTGACGATTTTGCATCAACAGGCAACAGGCATGAATCTGCAACTCCCAATATCTCTGCACATAGGCATACGATGCAATGTCTGTGGCACCTTTCCACCGACTAGCCGCGCGCAGTGGTCGCACAGCAAAAACAGGGCCTTTTTCTGAGTGCCTACGAAGGACTTCCGCCTTCAAAACGGGCCCCGAAACGGCCTCAAATCAAAAAAATAAAGTCACACCGCGAAGGGCCTCTCAATCTGAAGCAGTGCACTCCTGCACTTCTGGCTGTGCTACCTACAGAGATTTGCTCCCAAACTCGAAATAGGAAAGCTACACTGGTCCTCTTACCAGGACACCAGAAACTTGGCTAGCTTTCTTGAGCTCCTTACCATGAACAAGGCTCTGATACCATGTAAAGAATAAGGGAGAGAGATAGGAGACTCAAGTTCAGCTTTCTTCACAACACACAAAAGAGAGAGGACACAAGGTTGGAGGGTGAAGCCTTTCTTCACTTTTGCACACAACAACAATACAATAGAAGAGGGAAATACCCTATATGTCAAAACCTAGAATACGTGGTTCATATGTGAACCCAAACTAAAACATACGTGGTAGTCTAACTACACCACGAGTACAACTAACATAGGCGGTGACATAAATGATAGTCATCCAGGAGATATGTCGAGGATAGAGCTTGATATCTCAACAGCCCCTCCCCTTCCCTCTCCACACGTGTGTGTGCATGTGGTGAGGGAAGGGGAGGGGCAAGGGAAGGAAGGAGCGGGGGCCGGGCGGGCGGAGGGAAGCGGAGGGGGGCGAGGGGTACCTGTTGCGTGCGCAACAGGTGGGGGCATCGATGCCCCCCTCCCTTTCTCGCGCTCCCCCACCCCGCCTTCCCTCCGCCCCCAACCCCCCTCTCAACGCGCGCGCGGGGGCGTGGGGAGGACGAGGGTGTGCGAGGGTTGGAGGGGAGGGAACGGGGTGGAGGGGAGGGCATGTGGGGGCGGAGGGGAGAGGGACAGGCGCGCGGGGGGCGGGAAGGAGGGGTTGGGGGGGCGGAGGGGAGGGAAGGGGAAGGCGGGAGGGATGGGCGGATAGGAGGGAAGGGGGGCGGGTGGGGTGAAGCTCCCCACCTGTTGCAACAGGTTGGGGGGCGCCTCGCCCCCCTCCCCTTCCCCACACCCCGCCTCCCACAGCCCCCTCTCCCGGTGCGCCCGCCCCCCCTCCGCCCTCGCCACGCCCCCCCGCGTCCCACCCACGCCCCCCCTCCCCTCCCGCGCCCCCCACGCCACGCCCCCCCTTCCGTTCGGAAGGGGGGGGCGGGCCCCCTTCCGTCCGGAAGGGGGGCGGGCGCGCGGTGGGGGGCGTGGGGAGGGCGGGAGGGGAGGGGGAAGCCCCCACCTGTTGCGTGCGCAACAGGTGGGGGGGATCGACCCCCCACCTGTTGCGCACGCAACAGGTTGGGGGGCGCCCTCGCCCCCCTCCCCTTCCCCACCCCCCGCAGCCCCCCCTCCCGGCGCGCCCGCCCCCCCTCCGCCCTCGCGACGCCCCCCGCCCCACCCACGCCCCCCCTCCCCTCCTGCCCCCCCCCTCCCACCCCCCCACGCCCGGCCCTCCCCCCCTCCCCACGCCCCCCCCCGCGCGCGGTGGGGGCGTGGGGAGGGCGGGAGGGGAGGGGGGGCGGGCGCGAGGGGAGGGGGGGTGTGGTGTGGGGAAGGGGAGGGGGGGCAAGGGCGCCCCCCCCCCACCTGTTGCGCACGCAACAGGTGGGGGGGGGGGCGCCCTTGCCCCCCCTCCCCTTCCCCACACCCCCCCCCTCCCTCAGCCCCCAGCCCCCCTCCCGGCGCGCCCACCCCGCCCTCGCCACGCCCCCAGCCCCCCCTCCCGGCACGCCCGCCCCCCTCCCCTCCCCTCCCGCCCTCCCCACGCCCCCCCCTCGGTGCGCCCGTCCCCTTCCGACGACGGAAGGGGGCGGGCGCGCCGGCGGGGGGGGGCGTGGGGAGGGCGGGAGGGGGCGGGGGGTTGGGGGCGGAGGGAGGAAAGGGGGAGGCGGAGGGGGGGAGGGTGGGCGGGCGGCAGGGAGGGAGGGACGGGGGTGAGGGCGAAGGGAAGGGGGGGCTTGGGGGCGGAGGGGAGGAAAGGGGGAGGCGGAGGGGGGGAGGGGGGGAGGGCGGCAGGGAGGGAGGGACGGAGGGGAGGGCGAAGGGAAGGGGGGGCAGAGGGTCAACGACAGGGCAGGAGGGGGGTGCGGCGGAGGGCGGGACGGAGGGAGGGAGGGGAGTGGGAAGGGCGGAGAAGAGGGAAGGGGGGCGGAGGGGGGTGAGAGCGGGGTAGCGACGACAGGAGAAGGGAAGGAAGGGGACGGAAGGAGGAGGGAGCAGGCAAGGGGAAGGGAAGGGGCCTTGGGGAGGGAGGAGAGGAGAAGGGGGAAGGGAAGGGAGGGGAGAAGCGGGAGGAGAGGGGAAGGGACGGGAAGGGGAGGGGAGAGAGGAAGTTGGAGAAGAGGGAGGGAGGGAGTACCTGAGTGGAGAGGTGGTGGAGCTCCAGGAGAGAGTTGTGAAAGAGAATAAGAGAGTTGTGAGACAGAATGAGGAGAAGTAGAGTTTTATAGGAAATGGATAGCTTTTAGGTCAAGTCAGCTTTTTTTAGTTTTTAAGGTTTTTTTAGTTCTTTTAGGTTCACTATAAGTAGAACATTCTTCATTCTCTCTTTCATTCAAAGATCATTCGTTTACACTCCACGCTTCTCTCCTCTCATCAACCTGTTGCAGGATTCGCAAAAATTTTCAAAATGATACAAGAGGTGAGTTGTTGCGTACGCAAGAACTTCTAAGAATCAAGTTTTTATAAATTTGAATTTTTTTTCAAATCCGATCTTTTTCTAAAAAACTTGTGTGTATGCAACAACTTAAAAAACCATTTTAGCATTAAATCTTTTTTTCCATAAATTTTCCTCTTTAACTCAAACTCTCACAACCCCTCCCTACCTATTGCATACGCAATAACTTCAAAACAAAATTTAACACTCAAACCCTACCTATTGCGTACGCAACAACTTCAAAACAAAATTTAATCATAAATCTCTCAAAAAAACTCATCAACCAAAAAAAAAAATCTATTACAAATTTCTCTCTCAACCTCAAAGCCACTCAAACCTCCCTACCTATTGCGTACGCAACAACTCCAAAACAAAATTCAATCATAAATCTCTCCAAAAAACTCCTTTAAAAAAAAAAAAAATCTATAACACATTTCTCTCTCAACCTCAAAAGCACTCAAACCTCCCTACCTATTGCGTACGCAACAACTTCAAAACAAAATTTTACCACAAATCCTCCAAAAAACTCTTCTCACTACACGTTATTACAAATATCTCTATCAATCTCAAAACCACTCAAATGTCCTACCTATTGCGTACGCAACAACTTCAAAACAAAATTCAATCATAAATCTTTTCAAAAAACTCTTCTCACTACACTTTATTAATATAAGAAATCCATTTATAATATTTTTACCCCATAATATAATAAATTAAATTTTTATTAACTAATGTTAAAATATAATTTTACTAAAAATATATATTATTAATCTATAAATTAATATAAATATTATATAATTATTATATAAATAAATATATAAATACATTAATTTAAGAAAAAAATTGAAAGGAGATCTTCTAGCATATGTGCTTTATATAATACTTAGTCTTAAAACAATGAAGAATTAGTGAATATATTGCTCTTCTATACATTATTAACTTAAAAACTAATATAAATATAAATTAATTATTATATAAATTTAAATAAATATATAAATAATTAATATTATACATTAATAACATTTAAAATTATGTAGATCATATACTAATAACCTTTCAATTTTAAAAAGTAGTCAATAAAAGAATTAAATTAATTTTAAAATTTAGAAAATATTAAAATTTACACACTTACTTTTAGCATGTATGCTTTTATTCCATATGTATAATACTTGCTAGTTAGTCAAAAAATGAAAAATTAGATAATGTATTTGTAAGGAAGTTATTTAAAACCATAGAATCTAGAAGACTACACTATCATTGCATCCATATCATTTTTTTACTTTAGTAACCATCAGATATCCATGATTCCATGTGTATAATACTTGTTGGTTAGTCGAAAGAATGCAAAATTAGATAATGTATTTGTAAGGTAGGTATTTAAAACCATAGAATCTAGAAGACTACAGTATCATTGCATCCATATCATTTTTTTTTACTTTAGCAAGCACCAGATATCCATGGTATCCATGATATGGAATACATATTTCTTAGAATGTCCATGATATGGAATATATATTTCTTCGAATATTTCTTATCAAATACTTTTTCATTTCTTCTCATACACCATGCACTTCTTCCTAATCAGTGTGCATACATCACTTCTTCGAATCGGTGTGCTTTTAGCCTATGTACTTGTTCCTAATCAGTAGGATACTTTGAGTAGGTAGGCTTGTAACTACTTAAAGTAAAGCCTTTGCAAAGGATCGTACCTTTTGATACACCATGCAGCATGAATGTAAAAAAATATGAATCGGTGTGCTTTTAGCCTATGTGCTTGTCCCTAATCAGTAGGATACTTTGATCCTACTTTGACTAGGTAGACTTATACTTACTTAAAGTAAAGCCTTTGCAATGTATCATACCTATAAACAAAACACTTTGGAAAGCATATAACATATAGTCTATATATATCTAAACTAAATACTTTAGAATGCATATTTTATATAGTCTATATATCTTAAATCTTACACCCTAAATCTTAAATCCTAAAGTTTCCTAAATCTTAGGTTATATAATCTAAGCTCTTAAACTTATATAATAGTTATAATTCCTAAACCTTAAATCCTAATCCCTATAACTTAAATTCTAAAACCTAATTCTCAATTCTAAACCCTAGATTCTACACTCTAAGCTCATGATCTTATATACTAAACCTTAAAACCTAAATCCTAAACCCTAAAACAATAATCATAAACCCTAAAAGCTAAACCCTAAACCCTATATTTTTAACCCTAAATCCTAAACCCTAAACCCTAAAAATATAATCATAAACACTAAACCCTAAACACTAAATCTTAAATCCTAAGCCCTAAATCCTTAACCCTAAATACTAAACCCTAAACCCTAACCCTAAAATACAATCAAAATTTTATGATTTTTCTCGGTTTGTGCAACATGTTAGATATACCCCCAACCTGTTGCTTGAGCAACAGGTTGGGGGTATATCCGACCTGTTGCACAAATCGAAAATTTTCTCGATTTATGCAACAGGTCGGATATACCCCCCAACCTGTTGCTCAAGCAATAGGTTGGGGGGTATATCCAACATGTTGCACAAATCCAGAAAATTCTGGATTTGTGCAACAGGTCGGATATACCCCCCAACCTGTTGCTCAAGCAACAGGTTGGGGAGTAACTCCAACATGTTGCACAAATCCAGAATTTTCTTGATTTGTGCAACATGTTGGGGGTATATCCAACCTGTTGCACAAATCAAGAAAATTCTCGATTTGTGCAACATGTTGGAGTATATCCAACTTGATTCATGCAACAGGTTGGATATACCCCAACCTGTTGCTCAAGCAACAGGTTGGGGGGTATATCCAACCTGTTGCACAAATCGAGAAAATTCTCGATTTGTGCAACAGGTAGGATATACCCCCCAACCTTGAGCAACAAGGTTGGGGGTATATCCAACCTGTTGCACAAATCGAGAAAATTCTCGATTTGTGCAACAAGTTGGATATACCCCCCAACCTGTTGCTTAAGCAACAGGTTGCGGGTATATCCCCCAACCTGTTGCTTGAGCAACAGGTTGGGGGGTATATCCAACCTGTTGCACAAATCGAAAAAATTCTCGATTTGTGCAACAGGTAGGATATACCCCCCAACCTTGAGCAACAAGGTTGGGGGTATATCCAACCTGTTGCACAAATCGAGAAAATTCTCGATTTGTGCAACAGGTTGGATATACCCCCCAACCTGTTGCTTAAGCAACAGGTTGCGGGTATATCCCCCAACCTGTTGCTTGAGCAACAGGTTGGGGGGTATATCCGACCTGTTGCACAAATCGAGAAAATTCTAGATTTGTGCAACAGGTCGGATATACCCCCCAACGTGTTGCTTGAGTTGGGGGTATATCTAACATGTTGCACAAATCGAGAAAAATCATAAAATTTTGATTGTATTTTAGGAATAGGGTTTAGGGTTTAGTATTTAGGGTTAAGGATTTAGGGCTTAGGATTTAAGATTTAGTGTTTAGGGTTTAGTGTTTATGATTATATTTTTAGGGTTTAGGATTTAGGGTTTAAGAATTAAATGTTTAAAGTTTAGGATTTACGGTGGTTAAGATGTTTTGGTATTAATTATTTAAAGTTTAGGATGTAGGGTTTAGGTTAATGCCTTCTCTCCTAGTTTTGATATAGAAGTTATTAAGTAATAATAAGCTCAATGATTATTTATTAAATGTTCATTTTGAGTTGCTAATTTACTTTTATACATAAAACAGGTATTCACCCTAACAGAGGGTATGGATGTGGTGTTATATGAGAAGAATGAAGTGGTGGCTTTTGGACGAATTCATAGTCTTGATCCTATGAATGTGTGTCATTTTCAACGTTGTGGTGAGAGAAGATGTGTAGTGATAATCACCAACGTTGTAAATCCTGAAGTACATTTAAAATATCCACATGGAGACTTTGAAACATTGGGAGATATCTTACAATGTGATATATTTGATATGCAAGCACACAGAACACTCTGGGACCAAGACGAAATTGTTCCAAAGACATACTTTCAAGATATCAAGAAAACTTATATCCAGGGGGAAAAAGTACAGATGTTATCTCGCTTCGGAGAAGTTTTAGCAATTGGCAACTTTAAGGGCTATGCTCAGAGTTTTCTCTGTATAGTGGAGATAATTAAGTTGACTAGTGCAGGTGTCATTCAAAATGCAATGGATAGTACTTCACAATTAGACGTCCATAATACTACGTCTCAACTACAAGTTCATAGTACTTGTAAATGGGGGTTAGCTTTCTTGAAATCAAGTTTGCCCAAGACAGTTTCCTTCAATGTCATGGAAGACACAACAGAATATTATCAGAAGAAAAAGACTATAACACAAATGGGATCCAAATTGATAAGAAGCTATAGTAGTAATCAAGAGTATCATAGTGGCATGCTCACAGGTATCGAGGACATTATAGTAACAGATGTTGATGCAGAAAAGGTTTCTTGTGTTGCAAGTGACTCAAATATACTCACTGGTATAGAAGACTTGTCTTGTGTTGCAAGTGACTCGAACAGGCTCACTGGTATAGAAGACTTGTCATGTGTTGCAAGTGACTCGAACAGGCTCACTGGTATAGAAGATTTATCCTGTGTTGCAAGTGACTCAAACAGGCTCACTGGTATAGAAGACTTGTCTTGTGCTGCAAGTGACTCAAACATGCTTATTGATATAAAAGACAGAAGATGTGTTGAAAATAATAAGATGGGACCACAAAGAAAAATACACGCAAAGATCAATGGGATAAGTGATGCAATAACAGGAATTGATGATATTAGTGACAATGATCATGATGTTACCACTCGAATACAAGGCAAAAGGGGCAGAGAATCTGAGAATATTGTTGCTAGCATGCCAGAGAATATAGATGGGAGAATCTTGAGTTACGAAGGAGAAACAGTTCAACCACAAAATTCAAGAGGCATTAGCAACAAATTGACATCAATGAACATGTCGACCAGATTGCCATTTCCAAGATATTATAAGGTATCAAATAATTCTCAAGCCTACACAGCATTTGATTATAAAGATGAAGATTCAAGGGAAATGGATTCGAGGTTTGATGGTCTTACAACTAGAAAACGCAAGACACTATTTACAAAAAGAAAGTATGTGAGTGTGAAGAGGCGAAGAATCATGGCATCAATTCCAGAACCAAAGAGACATGTGATGCTATCCGAGGAGAATATGGAAAGGATGCTTATGCGAGTTTGTTGCAAGAGACTTTGCATTAGAAAAGTTGGGAAAGATGATTGTGCAGCCATACGCCTTGGTATTTGGAGTAAGACAGCGCCTAATAGACATAACTATCTTCTTCAAGAGTTTTCATACTTTCTTCATCAAGGCACTAATCAAGATTTGAGCACAGGACACTGTAAACCTAGATTGAAACCCATGGTTAATGGGAGACCCATTTGCAATCGAGGATATCAATGGTTAACTGGACTATCACATGGCACATATTGGACCATCTGGGCAGAGGTGAAAGAAAAAGTTATTCATACAATTCATGGAAATACGTACAAGCTTAAATGCCATGGAAGCACTATAAATGCAACCGCAACATTAAAGCAAGTTCTCGAAGACCATGCATTACCGCAGCCTCATCTTCAACAAACAATGCTAGATGGACGTGTCGAATGCCAACAACATCTTCCTTTGGGAATGACAAAGAAGGTCATCCTAGAGACTGTCAATAAAACTTTACAAGACAGAGACGAGAGCATGATTTCACGATCAACCTTGTACAAAATTTGGCGTAGAGATTTTTGCCATGTCAAGACACCATCAAAGCAAAGGATGTCAAAATGTAAGACATGTGATGAATTAAAAAATGCCATTGAACATAGTAAATGTGAGCAGCAGCAAGGAAGATATATTAAATGGCGATCAATCCATTTACGTCATGTGCAGGATGCTCGAAAGTTGTATGCTTCTTGGAGAGAGGAAGCTATTTCACATGTCAATAAGTCCATGTGCATCACCATTGATGGCATGGACCAGAATACAACCACTTTGCCACGATATAGACGTATCCCACCGGCATTGGAGGGCAAACATGGACTAAAAACACACTTGTGTGGAGTATTAGTACATGGATACCGAATCTTTTGTGATGTATGGATTGATAGTTTGCATGACCATGATAGTAACCAGGTTGTTACATCAATCATGAAAGCAATAAGAAAGGTCAGAGATGCTCGCGGATGTTTGCCTAACACATTGCGAATACAAGCTGATAATTGTTGGAGAGAGAACAAGAATAAATATATATTTGCTTTATGCTCTATGTTGGTTGGTCTGAAAATATTTGAAGAAGTGGAAGTTGGCTTTCTTCTTGTCGGCCATACACATGAAGACATAGATCAAATCTTTAGTGTTATCTCTGGTGAGTTGAAGGCAATGGATGTTTTGACAATGGAGGATATGCTATTTCGAATTGGGAAAAAAATTGAAGGTTCTCGTAAGGAAGAATCAGAAGTGGCTATCTTAGAGAGGATGGTAGATTGGAGAGCATTTATAGAGCCACATTTACAAACAGGAGATGATGCCCTAATAGGACACACAAATCCACACTACTTTCGGTTTCACATGCATAACAATATTCCAGTGATGCAATGGAAGCACTACTCAGTAGATGGAGATCATTTATGGAGTGAGTCATATGCTTTCTACAACGAATAATTCCATTGGAGGAAACTAGATTTGTTCTTGCAAAAAACAAATCACTTGACATAGATGAAATGAAAGGCTTGAAAGCCTTCATTAAACATCTTCAAAGTATGATGCAGAAATATCCTGAGCAATCAACTAAGAATTTGGAGACAATTAAATCAACTAAAGCACTTATCCAATATTTAGAAAGACAAGAAAACTTAATGAGCATTGAATACTCTGAATCCTTTTGGCCGGAACAAGCTAGGTCACCAAGTTTTCCTTTGGATATAAATATGTTAGTAGATATGGAGGAAGCAGAGGAATGCCTTTTATCTCAAAAATATTGTGGCAGGAAGGGAGACAAACCCTTACCATAGTTTATACCATGTAATGAGATTGAAGAGGGTCTATTTGTTGCAGTTTGGGCATGTGATCCGGGTTCAGAGTTGGATGACCAAGGTGGCCCAATTTGGGTTGCAAAGGTTACTAAGATAGAAAGGGATGACAAGGGAACTCCTATAACATTTACAGCTTTATGGTATGAACCAAAGCCATTAAAAAATCTCCCGAGAAGATATACAATAAAACAACTCTATGAGGGATGCTTGCAAAAGAAACGTGAATGGGTTCCAAATAATGAGGGATTAACAGAGGTGGAAGTCAGTAGCATTATTCATTGCTGGAAATCGAGGACACGAAGTTTTAAAAAAGAGCATGGATACAATGTTGAAAAATGTATCACAATCCCTGATCCAAGTCGTGTCCATATTAAACATCATTTGGCAAGACTTGACCCATCAAGCTCAAATACATTACATGAGTCTGATGACTCTGAACGAGATTCAGATGCATAAGATAATGTTTTGTATGCTTTTTTCCATACAAATGGTGTATCTATACACCACCAATAACGAGATTCAGATGCATAAGATAATGTTTTGTATGCTTTTTTCCATACAAATGGTGTATCTATACACCACCAATAAGATAATTTATTGTATGGTTTGTTTTTTAAAAAAGGGTGTATCTATACACCACTTATGTATTGAATTCAACAAACTCTTTTTTTTTTTTTAAATGGTGTATCTATACACCACTTATATGTTGAATTCAACAAACTCTTTTCATATGGTGTCATATTTTCACTTCATAGTGTTAAAATTGAACTTGAGTTAGGAGACTACTATTATTATTATTATAGTTATTGGATGGAGGCACCATGCATGAGTTTGGGAATTATAGCTTCAGCGAGCCATTTTTTTTAAAATTAGAGGTTACCACTTGACTTTTTACTAGCTTAATAAGGCCATATTTGTATATAAGTGACCCATTAAGTGCTCAAAAAACCCAATTTTTTAGCTCACTAAGTGAAGTTGAGTGGAAAGGATATGCTCCAAAAAAAAGTCCAAACCAAGAGAGAAAGTCCAAAAATTTTGAATAGTGTGTTTATTACATTGTCCCACTCTACCAATGGTGGTATGTAATATTCTGTCATGTCATCTGGTGATATTTCATAGACAAAGAAAAGATGAGGTCTCTCCCAAGCAGTGTCGTCGGACAAAAAATCACTCAATGAAACTCCCTTGCACTCAACACTCTTTCCAGACTCTGAAATGATTTCATGTATGAAATAAAAGCCCTTGTTCAAAGTTTTTTCTTTTCTGAGAGTGTGGTTATTGATGACTTTTTGTGCATATGCATACACATTTTCCGGAATGTCACTTCTCATAGAGGGAGTAATTTCAGATCCATCATCTTCTACCTTCACCCATTTATGCACCCAAGCCTTCTGTTTAGCTGACGGTAAAGCTGATGCCATCTGCCTCACAATGCTATGATCAATTTTACATTGGCTAATTGGAATATTTTTTTCTCCCAATAAATATTCAATTGCACTCTTTACTGCATCACGCTTGACCTGTTGGATGATGCAATCTTCCATGCAATGATCTTTATCCTTTTTGCCAAAAAACCATTCTTTGGACATTAATTTCTCTGCAGCAAGACTTGCGTATTTGTCTGGTAGGTTTCTTAAAGGCCTCCACATCCGAGCTGTCATCTCTTTTTTCTCAATCTTCTTTGCCTTCTCTTTAATCAATGATGGAGCCTCATATGTAACATCTCCTTTCTCACATGCAAGACACACGTCCTTGATCTGATGAAAAACTTCATCACTACGGAAAAGTATGCTTGTGTAGTCTTGATACCTATCCCTTACTGTCTTGAAGCTTGTAATCACCTCTGCTCTTTCCTGCTTTCCCCTTGGTACAATGGCACTCAAGCATGTGTAGAAGTCAACAAGATTATCCGCTTCCACTTTAGTTGCAGTTCTTTTGAGAGTGGTCAAAGGAGAATTAAAAGTTTTCCATATGGTCCTAGCTTTGAGCAACATCTCTGAAGTGGAGGTGATTTTTCGTAGTGCATACATGTCATGATTAAGTCTTTCTGACTCAATCAAATATTTTTTCTCGTTCTTGAAGATACAGATGCATGCAGAATAGTAGTGAAATTGAGGCACACTCGCGAAGGTTTGATAAGTAATTTCTCCTTTCTTGTATGCATCTCTAGAGCACTCATTACAAGCATAGGCATAGTGCTGACCATCTATTGCCTCAAATGTACAATGAGCTAAGAAATTTCTCTTGGCATCCCTTATATGTCGTTCTGGATCATTCACTGAACTCTGTCCTTCTTGAAGTGAGGGAACTTGTTTTCCGAGGAACTTAGTGAATTGCATCTCAAAATCTATAGGCCGAGAGAAATTGATGGATTGACTATAATCTCCCATGACTGGCCAAAATGTTCTTGGACGGAGTACCAAATTAGAAACAACTGGTTTTTTTCCATCAATCAAAGCTTGAAAAATCTTTTCAGCATAGGCTGTATCTAAGGTCCTGTTGTTGGTGAAGACACTTGCTTTGACCACTATTGAAGCATGTATAACTTGAGTCTTCTGGCCCCATATATATCCTGGATCCTCATCTGTCACAGCCTCATTCAAGCGAAGATTTAGGTTCTTCATTGATAACATTTCTGCTTCTAGATCTGACTCCATTTCAAGACCCTCCGCATCCTCTTCATGTTCTTCCTCTTCTCTTCTTTGCCCTTTCTTTGTATATGAATGACCTCTTTTTCCAGTTATAGGACTTGGAACTGTAGCTCGTGAAGTACTTGCCTTTTGCATTTGACGTCGAGGTTTATTTTTTAGGGGCTCAATGTAAACTGCTTTAGATCGCCCTACTTCTTCTTCTATTGCCTCAACTTCAGGTATACTTAAGGGCTTCACTTGTTCTGTTATTCCATCAACTTCATGAGTTACACCATCTAAGTGAGTAATACCATGAACAAGAGATGTGTGTGCATGTCCTGTCTTATCTGATGCATGTCATGTCTCACTCAATTCAATTTCTGTCTGAGATGCATGTGCATGTCCGGTCTCCACCAATTCAATTCCTGTCTCAGATGTAGATCCCTTGTAAGCATCCATGTGTACAAGACCCTCATCCATTGCTACAATGTGTACTGTCTCATTCACTCCACTTCCTCTCTCATTTGTATTACCATGAACCAGGTCTACATGGCGTGTCTCATCACTTCCTTTCTCATGTGTGGATTCTTGCACCTTAGGTCCCTCCAATGAAGTTGAACCTTGTTGGATGACACCCTGAAAGTATTCAAGGATAATCTTTGACTGCATTTTTCTTGCTTCCTCAATGGGAAATTCCTCCCACACATGTTGAAGGATCTCCAATGCAGGAACCAATTCAGGAAATCTAGGTGCTTTTGGCGGCGGCATCACAAAGTGCATTGCATCTTTCTTAGAAAGAAGAAACGATCTGTTGCTCATTCTTGACTTTGTGTAAATCATCATTGTACTTCTGTCTTTTTCAATTTTTATTCCTACTAAGGTGTCCCCTTGAATCAAATTGCTCTTTGAGAAAGATACATTTGATGCGCACTCATCTTTATCCAACTCTCTCTTTGTCATCACTAGAATGAGATTTCCTTTACTTAAGACCAAGAACCATGCTTTCTTTGTTGTGTCAACAACTGTCCAGTTTGTGAAGTCCTTTGGGGCATAAATTCTTCCATTGTATTTCAGTGTCATACCATTGACAAATGCTGTAGCCTCAAGATCCATCCTGTATTCAAGCACAACACAAATTTTAAGTACTTTGACAAACTACAATTACTTTGAAAAATCAAAAGTACAATGAGTCCCATTAATACACCTCAAGTTTTTATTCTTCCCAATCATATAAGTATCAATTTCATGCTTTGGGAATAGCCTAAAGGGCTTTACAAGGCTTAGAGCATAAATGCTTTGGGAATAGCCTAAAAGGCTTTACAAGGCTTAGAGCATAAATGTGAAAAAAAATAAGGATTTACAATGATCTCTGAATACAAATTTGAAGTCTGTCATATATAAGTACAAAATGCTCTGTCAACTCCTGCAACTGATATAAGTGTAAAATGCTCTATCAACTTCCACAACTGTAATCTGTCATGTCCATTGATACAACTTTCAATCATCTTGAAAGTTTAAAAACCTTAATCGTTGCTTAAATGGTAGGGTTGTTGTGACTGTGAAACCGAATGTGAATGAATGGACTGACTCCGATTAGGAACTAGTCGGGAAATTTTGAGCATGGCTTTGATTGGTTTTTTTGGAGTTCTCTCCTCTAAGGACAAACTAATCTATGCTAATCTAGACTACACCAACCGTCGAAGCGAAGAAAAGCAAGAAATAATTTCTTTTCCATTGTTCTTTTTAATGTCCTTAGGTTGCGAATTAAAAGCAAAAAATAATCTATTTTCCATTATTCTTTTTAATACACTAAGGTTGTGAGTTTAAAAAAGATAAAATTTATATTTTATCTTTTTTAAACTCACACCCCTTTCTCTCTCTCTCTCCCCCCCTTCTCTCTCGCTGCCGCCCCCATCCTCCCACCCCACCTTCCCCATTCTCACTCCCACGCCCACGTCCATTCTTTCACCTTCCCCATTCCCACTCCCATCCTCCCACCCCTTTCTCTCTCTCTCCCCCCCATTCTCTATCATTGTCGCGGCAGCGGCCCCCCCCCTTCTCTCTCTCTCCCTTCCCCTTCTCATTTTAAAAAAGATAAAATTTATATTTTCAAAAACTAATTTACTTACAACTCACAAGAATTGAACATTCACATTAATAAGAAGTTAAAATCTTAATAAATTTGAATTTAAATAATAAAAACTATAAAGTAGTTTAACTTAAAGTTTATGAAAAAATAACGTAAAATAAAGAAAACAAGACTTAAAATTAAAAATTTAATATTTACCTACATTCACATTAATAAGAAGTTAAAATCTTAATAAATTTGAATTTAAATAATAAAAACTATAAAGTAGTTTAACTTAAAGTTTATGAAAAAATAACGTAAAATAAAGAAAACAAGACTTAAAATTAAAAATTTAATATTTACCTAGAAGAATATATTAATTCTCCCTAAAAAGAAATAAATTTAAGTAATAATAACGAATGTAAGTTAAACTACTTTTAAAATTTTAATTTAAAATGTAATAAAATTAAAATTATACTTTTTATATTCCAAAACAAAATGCATTATAGTCTAAATTAAACTAGTAAATTAAAAATGAAAGTGAAACTCATTTTAAATTCAAAAACAAAGAAAAATTTAAAATTCAAGTTTCTACAAGTTTTGCTTTTAGCATACATTTGTCTTTTCACATCCACGCGTTTGTCTTTTGAAACACAAGGTTGTCTTTTATCAGGATTTTCACATCCACGCGTTTGTCTTTTGAAACACAAGGTTGTCTTTTATCACAATTTTCAAGTTTTCACACGTTTATCTTTTCAAACACAAGGATTCATAGTTTAAAAAAAGGTGGGAAATTTGAAATTCTAGTTTCCACACGTTTCTCTTTTCAAACACCAAGGTTTATAGTTTTGATTGTTTAAGTTTCGACTAAATCACACAACAATCTCCTCTAATATGCCTCATTGATCGTAGCTCCCAAATTCTTCCATCAAAACATCTCTCCTTTATCTCTTCTTGGTCGTCGCCCACTCATTTTTTCTCCTCATTGGTAAGATTTTTTATCTCGATCGTACTTTCTCTTGTGCCCTTCCTCTCTAAATTTTCATCAAGCACCAAGGTTTATAGTTTTGTTTGTTTAAGTTTCGACTAAATCACATACCAATCTCCTCTCATATGCCTCATTGATCGTAGCTCCTTTATCTTGTCTCGATCGTCGCCCACTCATTTCTCCTCTTCATTGGTAAGATTTTCTATCTCGATCGTACTTTCTCGTGTCCTCCCTCTCTAAATTTTCATCTCTCTCACTCTTCTCTCTCTCTCTTTCCTCTCCGCTCTAGTCTACGTTTCCTCTCATCTTAGTCTACTCTCTCCCCTCCTCTTCATTTCCCCTCTCTCTCTCTCTCCCTTTCTCCTCACCTTTTCCCTCTCTCTCACTTGCGCTCCCCACTCTCTCTCTCACTTGCCGTGACCTCCCCCCCCTCCCCTCTCTCTCTCTCTCTCCCCCCTCTCTCCCTCTCGCTGCCGCGGCAGCGGCCTCCCCCTCTCTCTCTCTCTCCCCCCTCTCTCTCTCTCTCTCTCTCTCCACCCCTCCCTCTCTTTCGCTGCCGTGGCAGCGGCCCCCCCTCCTCTCTCTCTCTCCCTCCCCCTCTCTCTTGCTCTCGCATCTCCCCCCTTCTCTCTCTCCCCCCCCTCGCTGCCGCGGTAGTGGCCCCCCCTCTCTCTTCCCTCTCCCCACCCCTTCCCTCTCCCCCCCCTCCCCCTCTCTCGCTGTCGCGGCAGTGGCTCCCCCCTCTCTCTCTCCCCTCCCCTCCCCTCCCTCTCCCTCTCCCCCCTCTCTCTCTCTCCCTCCCCTCCTCGCTGCCCCCCCTTCTCTCTCTCCCCCCCCCTCCCTCTCTCGCTACCGCGGCAGTGGCCGCGGCCCCCCCCTTCTCTCTCTCTCCCCCTCCCCTCTCTCTCGTTGCCCCCTCCCCCTCCCCCCTTCCCTCTCCCCCCCTCCCCCTCTCTCGCTGCCGTGGCAGCGGCCGCGGCCCCCCCCTTCTCTCTCTCCCCCTCCCCTCTCTCTCGCTGCCCCCGCCCCCCCCCTTCCCTCTCCCCCCCTCCCCCTCTCTCGCTGCGATCGCGGCCCCCCCTTCTCTCTCTCCCCCTCCCCTCCCCTCCCTCTTCCCCCTCTCTCTCGCCGCCCCCCCTTCTCTCTCTCCCCCCCCTCCCTCTCTCGCTGCCGCGGCAGCGGCAGCGGCCCCCCTTCTCTCTCTCTCCCCCTCCCCCTCTCTCGCTGCCGCAGCAGTGGTAGCGGCCCCCTCCCTTCTCTCTCTCCCCCTCCCCTCTCTCTCGCTGCCCCCGCCCCCCCTTCCCTCTCCCCCCCCTCCCCCTCTCTCGCTCCCCCCTCCCTCTCTCTCCCCCCTTCCCTCTCCCTCTCTCTCTCCCCCTTCCCTCTCCCCCCCCTCCCCCTCTCTCGCTGCCGCGGCAGTGGCCACGGCCCCCCCCCTTCTCTCTCTCCCCCTCCCCTCCCCTCCCTTTCCCCCCTCTCTCTCGTCGCCCCCCCTTCTCTCTCCCCTCCCCTCCCTCTCTCACTGTTGCTGCCGCGACAGTGGCGCCCCCTCTCTCTCTCCCCCCCCTTCCCTCTCGCTGCCCCTGCCCCCCCCTTCCCTCTCCCCCCTCTCTCGCTGCCGCTGCCGCGGCAGCGACCCCTCCCCTCCCTCTCCCCCCTCCCTCTCACCGCCCCCCTCCCTCTCTCGCCTCGGCCCCCTCCCCTCCCCTCTCCCCCCTCCCTCTCACCGCCCCCCCTCCCTCTCTCGCCGCCCCCCTTCTCTCTCCCCCCCCTTGTCCCGCCCCCCCTTCCCTCTCCCCCCTCCCCCTCTCTCGCTGCCGCGGCAGCGGCAGTGGCCCCCTCCCCTCCCTCGCCCCCCTCCCCTCCCCCCTCTCCCCCCCCCCTCTCTCGCTGCCCCCCCTTCTCTCTCCCCCCCCCTTGCCCCCGCCCCCCCCCTTCCCTCTCCCCCCCTCCCCCTCTCTCGCTGCCGCGGCCGCGGCAGCGGCCCCCCTCCCCTCCCCTCCCTCTCCCCCCTCTCTCTCCCCGCCCCCCCTCCCTCTCTCGCCGCCCCCCCTCCCTCTCCCCTCCCCTCTCCCTCCCCTCCCTCCCCCCCTCTGCGCTGCTGCGGCAGCGGCCTCCCCCTCCCCTCTCTCTCTCCCTCCCCTCGCGGCTTCCCCCCTCTCTCCCCTCTCTTCCCCCCCTCCCCATTCTCTCCCCCCTCCCTTTCTCTCCCTCTCTTTCCCCCCCCTTCTCTCCTCTCTCTCCCTCTCTCTTTCTCTCTCTCTTTTGCTGCGAAGGCAGCAAGACTCTCTCTCTTCTTTTCTCTCTCTAAAAATCTTTCCTTCACTTTTCTCTCTTTATAATAAAATATCAAAGAATACAAATTTTAAAAAAAGTACCTGGAAAAAAGTTGAAATCGATGCTTGTGCTTGCTTTTGCTCTTCCTCCTCTTTTTGCTTCTCCTCTTGCTCTTCCTTGTTGAAATGAGAGAAACAATGAGAGAAGGAGAGTATATATAAGAAAAACTAGGGTTTTAAGTGCTTCTCTCTCATTGGTCCTTCTATAACATTATCTCCTCTCCCATTGGCCTCTCTATTAGATTATCTTCTCTCTCTCTCCCACCCACTCCCATCCTCCCACCCCATTCCCACTCCCACCCCATTCCCACTCCCACTCCCACCCCCATCCTCCCACCCCACCTCCCCCATTCTCACTCCCACGCCCACGCCCATTCTTCACCTTCCCCATTTCCACTCCCTCTCCCACTCCCATCCTCCCACCCCACCCCTCCCACTCCCACCCTCACCCCACCCCCACCTCCCCCATTCCCACTCCCACTCCCACTCCCACTCCCATTCTCCCACCCACTCCCATCCTCCCACCTACACCTCTCACTCCCACTCCCATCCTCCCACCCCCACCCCTCCCCCCCATTCCCACTCCCACTCCCATTCTCCCACCCTTATCCTCCCACCTCACCCCTCCCACTCCCTCTCCCACTCCCACTCCCACTCCCATTTTCCCACCCCCCCACCTCCCCCATTCCCACTCCCACTCCCATTTTCCCACCCCCCCACCTCCCCCACTCCCACTCCCTCCCCCATCCTCCCACCCCACCCCTCCCACTTCCACCCCCACCTCCCCCATTCCCACTCCCATCCTCCCACCTCACCCCTCCCACTTCCACCCCCACCTCCCCCTTCCCACTCCCTCTCCCACTCCCATCCTCCCACTCCCACTCCCCACCCCTCCCACTCCCACTCCCATCCTCCCATCCTCCCACCCTCACCCCACCCCCACCTCCCCCATTCCCACTCCCTCTCCCATTCCCACTCCCATTCTCCCACCCCCACCCCCACCTCCCCCATTCCCACTCCCTCTCCCACTCCCACTCCCATTCTCCCACTCCCACCCCCACCTCCCCCATTCCCACTCCCTCTCCCACTCCCACTCCCATCCTCCCACCCCCACCCCCACCGCCCCCATTCCCACTCCCTCTCCCACTCTCCCTTTCTCCCACTACCACCCTCCCACACTCCCTTTCTCCACTTTCCCACTCTCCCTTTCTCCCACTACCACCCTCACAACTATCAATTCCACTATAACTTATGAATTCTAATTAAAACTATTACTTAAATATATTACTTGAAAACACTCATAGGATTTAAGGTTTAGGATTTCGTGGTTTGGGTTTAGGATTTGGGGTTTGGTGAGTTAGGGTTTAGGGTTTAGGGTTCAAGCTTTGAGGGTTAGGGTTTGGGGTTAGGGTTTAGAGTTTGGTGGTTTAGGGTTTAGGGTTTGGGGGTTAGGGTTTAGGATTTAGGGTTTAGGGTTTGGGGGTTAGGGTTTAGGGTTTAGGGTTTGGGGGTAGTAAGGTTTAGGGTTTTGGGTTTAGGGTTTAGGGTTTGGGAGTTAGGGTTTAGGGTTTAGGGTTTGGGAGTTAGGGTTTAGGGTTTAGGGTTTAGGAGTTAGGGTTTAGGGTTTAGGGTTTAGGGTTTAGGGTTTGGGGGTTAGGGTTTAGGGTTTGGGAGTTAGAGTTTAAGGTTTAGGAATTAGAGTTTGGGATTTAGGGCTTAGGGTTTAGGGTTTGGGAGTTAGGGTTTAGGGTTTAGGATTTAGGGTTTAAGAGTTAGGGTTTAGGGTTTGGGGGTTAGGGTTTAGAGTTTAGGGTTTGGGGGTTAGGGTTAAGGGTTTACGGTTTAGGATTTAGGGTTTAGGAGTTAGGGTTTAGAGTTTAGGGTTTGGGGGTTAGTGTTAAGGGTTTAGGGTTTAGGGTTTAAGAGCTAGGGTTTAGGGTTTAGGGTTTAGGGTTTGGGAGTTAGGGTTTAGGGTTTGGGGTTTGGGAGTTAGGGTTTAGGGTTTAGGGTTTGGGGGTTAGGGTTAAGGGTTTAGGGTTTAGGGTTTGGGAGTTAGGGTTTAGGGTTTAGGGGTTAGGGTTTAGGGTTTGGGGTTTAGGGTTTAGGGTTTAGGAGTTAGGGTTTGGGGTTTGGGGGTTAGGGTTTAGGGTTTGGGGGTTAGGGTTTAGGGTTTAGGGTTGTTATTGGTTAGGGTTTAGGGTTGTTTTGGTTTACAGTTTAGGGTTTAGGGTTTAGGGTTGTTATTGGTTTACGGTTGTTATTAGTTAGTGTCTAATTAAATTTTCAAACACGTTCTGGATTTTTAAATCATTAATAAAGTAGATTATTGAGAAGAGACTAATGTTCTTTATAATGGTTGTTACAGCTTGTTTGCAAAGGAAACTCACAAAGGAGATCGCTACAAAATTTATTCCGGGGATGGAGGTGATTTTATGTTGCAAAAGAGAAGTAGTTGCATTTGCTACAATCCATGAAAGTGATCCAAATTCTATTTGTCACTTTAGAAGACTTGGCAAAGATAAGGTAACGGTTATCGTATCAAGGATTCTTAGTGCACATGTTGAGCTAAAGCATAAGTGTGGGGATATGGAAATCCTTGGAGATGTTATGCCCTATAATACTTCCAACAAAGCATTTATTGCATGGGACAGAGATGAGACTTATCCAACACATGTCATCAGGAATACAAAGTGCATATCTTTGGATTTTAGAGTGGGAGATATTTTACAAATGTTATCATTTACAAATAAGTATGTAGCAGAAGGTCAAGTCTTGGGATTTGAACAAGTTGAACACTGGACATTTGCGCAGATGAGAATTCAAAAAGTTACTGATGATGGTATGGATGATAACTCAATGTCATTGGATGGTCCCTACTATGAGGTAGGTAAGGATTTGAGATGGAGCATGCAATTTTTAAAGATTGGAAAGACTCGGCATGTGGTTTTTAATGATAAACATAATGTATACTACAACATCAAAGAATTGAAAGAATATGCCAATGTACCAAGCTCTATTCCTTCAGAGATGGATGATTCCAATGCACTCAACTATAGCACTGACGTCTTATCAGAAGTCGATGAGTTCATTGGTACCGAGAAAGAAAAATATTTCACAAGTGATGCCTTATCCGGGGTGGATGAGTTCATGCACATTGAGAACTTGGGCAAAGATGTGAAAAGTGTTATATCTTCAAGCATGGATGGCTTCATGGATACTGATAAAGTTCTTGGAGTCAAAGCAGGTAACTATGGAATTATGGAAATCATGCACGATAGTATAATGAGTGATGTTCTCTCTGGAGTAGAGGAGTTTCAAGACTATGGAGTTATGAAATCCATAGAAAGTGCATCAATGAGTGATGTTCTCTCAGGAATAGATGAGTTTGAAGATCATTCTGGACACTCTATCACCATTGACTATGGAGTTATGAAATCCATAGAAAGTGCATCAATGAGTGATGTTCTCTCAGGAATAGATGAGTTTGAAGATCATTCGGGACACTCTAATGCCATTGTGACAAGTGGTTCTACGATTGTATCAAAAGTAGGGATGAGATCAACAAAGGACTATTCGGTGTTTGACTTTGATTGTGAACTTGTAAATGTTACAAATGGTTTGACGAATGTATCAAAAGCAAGGATGACATCAACAAAGGAATATTCAGTATTTGACTGTCAGAGTGATAAGATCAAGGATGCAACATCTCATGAAAACAACATGACAAATAAATCTTACAAGGAGAACTACACAAATCCAAATAAGAATGAATAGAAGGTCCCAAAACGGACATATAGATGCATGAAAAGACAACGAGTGCAGGCAGATCCAGAAAAGCAACCAAAGAGAATAAGAGTAATGAATGAAGATGTTATGCTAAAAGCAATGCGATCTACATGCTATAAGCATACATGTATGCGATCCATTAACTTACATGACATCAAGGGTTGTAGAGAACATGTCTGGCAAAGGAAAGGAAGCAGAAGAAATGAATACCTACTCACGAGATTGTCTTGCTTTCTTGTAAATGATAAGAGAAGGCGAAGTTCAGGACATCAAATAAGGCCTCTTATAAATGGAAAAAGTATATGCAATAATGCATATCACATTATTACAGGATTATCACATGGCACATATTGGAATTTGGCTAATAAAGCAAAGTATGGAGTTAAATTTAACATTCATAGAAACATAGGAAGGCCCAAAACAAGAGCCTCAACGGTTGCGGCAACAGCAATTTTGAAAGATTACATTTATGAAAATGCTTTACCGCAACCCCACCTATCAGAAATGCATCTTCCGATAGGTTTGACCAAAAAAGAAGTATTTAACTCTATTGGAGAAACACAGAGGCAAAGAGGGCATGCACCGGCATCTTTTCATACTTTGTATACTCTTTGGAAAAAAAGCTTTGGACATGTTAAAATCCCAAAGAGGCAAAAAATGTCAAAGTGCAACAACTGTGATGATCTAAAGCGAGCACTTGAGAGTGCAACATCTCCAGAACAAAAAGAAGCTTACAAAAGAAAGAGAGAATTTCATCATGGACTTGTTCGACATTCTAGAATAAAATATGCATTTTGGAAGGAGCAAGCTATTTCTCACCCAAATGAGTACATGTGCATTATTGTAGATGGTATGGATCAAAATACAACAACATTACCTCGATTCGTTAACACTCCACCTAAGCTACAAGGCAAATACTTTTTAAAGACACACCTATGTGGAGTGTTAGTGCACAGATTTAAGTTTTTTGCAGACATATGGATTGATTCCTTGCATCTACATGATAGCAATCAAGTTGTAACATCCGTTATGAAGGCAATTCACAATGTACATGCAGAAAAAGGTCGCCTACCAGCAACTTTGAGAATACAAGCAGACAATTGCGGACGAGAGAATAAGAATGTACTCTTGTTTGCATTTTGCTCAATGCTAATCGCTCATAGAATCTTCAATGAGATTGAAGTTGGGTTTTTGTTGGTTGGGCACACACATGAGGATATCGATCAGGTATTTAGCACAGTTTCAAGAGAACTAAAACACAAGGACATGGAGACAATGGATGACTTGATAAGAAAATGCGGGAGGCAAGTTGGTGGCCGTAAGGAAGGAACAATATGCTCAATGGTTGAGAGGATGTATGATTGGAAGAGCTTTATTCTACCTTTCATACAAAAAGGTGGTGATGCCCTGATTGGTCATAGCGCTCCACACTATTTTCGATTTTTCTTAAAGGATGAAAAACCAGTGATGCAATGGCAACACTATTCTCTTGATACAAAATGGGAACCTAAAGAACCTTACTCTCTCTTAACTTCAATCCCGAGCAAAGAAATGCATCCAACATGGGCTCCTATAAAAGAATTCAGCGAGAAATCCAAAGGTGAAATAGAAGGCTTAAAAGCTTTTATTGCATACAAAGAGGAAATGCTCCGGAGATTTCCTGATTGGAAGCCCTCTTGGAAGGAACACACTACTGTTGTAATTAGCAAGACCTACCAATTGATAAAGGACCTTGCAAAAATGCGAGAAGATGATATTAAGGCAGAACGGCCTTTATTTTGGCCAAATGTTGGTAATGACTTGCATCCAGCATGTGGTCTCTTTGAAAATGAGTTTGAAACGTTGCTCCCACGTCCATATTGTGGACCCAAGAAGAGAGAGTTTATGCCACAAATAGACATAGATGTCCATTGTTTTGTTGCAGTTCGATCATCGGCGGATGATGAACATGAGAACGTGAAGTTTTGGGTTGCAAAAGTAGTTGACGTGAGCATGGATGACCGGGGGAGAGCTACAACATTTACAGTGGTATGGTATGAGCCAAGGGGCAGGAAGGAGAACCAAGATAATAGTACATTGTATAGTAGTCATTTGAAAAAGGAATGGGTCCCAAACCATGAAGCAATTTCAAGACTTTCCACAGAGACAGTCATAGTATCCTGGAAATCAAGGTCAAAGAAAACAAAGAAGCACATGGGGTATGATGTAGAAGACAAAATAAAATTACCACAACCAATTATTACGCACATTACAAAGTTCACAAAGATGCTCGCCCGGGAGGAAGTAGAAGGAGATAGCGCAAATGAAGAATGCCCATGATAACACCATTCAAATATCGAGAAAGAGTGAAGGTGGTGGTGGTTGTCAGATGAGAGTGAATGAAGATGGCACCCAAGCGACAAGTGATGATAGAAAGGACATTCTGAACAAGCAAATGTTTGGATCGCTCATTTCTGTGATCATGATAGAAAAGGACATTCAAACAAGCAAATGTTTGGATCGCCCATTTGTACTAAACTCATTGTAAAGGAAAAATTAAATTATTGAAAAGGCCACAGGAGATCCTTTGTACAAAGACTCATCCAGAGCAATATTTGTTGTAAAACTTATGACATGATAATGTAAAATTGCAAGCATAGCTATTGCTATTTTTTGGAGTACAAAAGAGGCTTCCATCATGTCTCATGTGTATATAAACCTTTTAATTTCTTGAATATTCAAGAGTGTTATAGTTTTCTGCATTGAAAGTAAAAAGAGTCTTACAGGTCTCTTATGTATACATTTTTAAAATGTTGTGAATCCTCAATAGCATGGTTTTTCATGGATTTAAACTAATAACTCGGATTTTTTATTTTAAGAATATGATTCTTATAAACAAGAAATACAAATTTAGGATTTAATAGTAGTTTTTGCATTATTTGTACAACATTGTAGAGAGATATTTTGAAATGTCTTATGTGAAAATGATAGTGCCAGAACGTAAACTTTTGATTCTCGAATGACAGTTTCATAAAGTAAACTTTTCAGTTGGGAAGGATTTTAAGGAATAGTCCAAAAGTAGACATATGAGTCCAAAATTAATGAAATAAGTGTTGCATATAGAGTCATGCCATTCGGCCTTTGTAATGCCCCAGCCACATTCCAATGAGTCATGTTCACAGCTTTCAAGTCATTTTTGATTGTGATACAACTTTGTGTTACAACTTTATGTTACAATTCCTACATGTAGAGAGAGAAGCTCTTCAACTTGTATAAATACCCCATAATGGAATGAAGCCCACACTCTTTGGGGCATTGTGTTGAGTCTACTTTGGTATTCCAAGCATTTGTCTTAAGTGTCCATGCTTCCTTGCACTCCACGTCCAAAAGCATGTCCTAACCTTGCAACTCCTCCAACCCTGCAACCCACCCTCTCCCTCTCCTCCTCCCTCCTCCTCCTTCCTCCTCCCCCTCCCTCCTCCTCCTCTTCCTCCTCTCTCATCCTCCTCCCTTCTCCTCCTCGCTCCTCTCTCTTCTTTCCCCCATGCTCTTACACCTTCTTTCTCTCCCACTCCTATGCTCCCCCTCAACCCTTTGTTCCTCATCCCTTAAACTCCATGATCTACGAGGGAGACGAGTTCTCCACCATGTACTCTACCCTGAACCTTGGAACCTCCTTCTAACCTTGGACTCTTTTTAAACCCTCGAACCTCCTTCTAAAGCTTGGAACTCCTTCTAAACCCTGAAACATCCTTCTAACCCTAGAACCTCCTTCTGAACCTTGGATCCTCCTTCTAACCCTAGACTCCTCCTTCTAAACCCTGGAACCTTCTTCTAAACCCTAGAACCTCCTTCTGAACCCTGGAACCTCCTTCTAACCCAGGAACCTCCTTCTAACCCTTAAACTCCTCCGAAACCCTGCAACCCCCAATGAAGGTGAAAGCCTTCATTACCTCAATCATGATGATACACGTTCCTTTTGCACATGCATGCACTTTGTTTGCTTACCACACTTAAGCCTACATCTCTCACTGGAACACGACTCGAGGTCCTAAGCTACACGTATACTAGAATTGACAACCCCAATATATCTGTAGGTGACAAAAAGCCTCGGAACCCTGCATACTAAGAGAACCTAGCTCTTCCTACAAAAGCAATAGGAAAGAGAGCTGGGTTCTCTCAGTATACAGGGTTCAAAAGGAGGTTCCAGGGTTTAGAAGAAGTTCCAGGAGTTAGAAGGAGGTTCCAACATTTAGGAGGAGTTTAAGGGTTAGAAGGAGGTTCCAAGGTTCAGAAGGAGGTTCCAGGGTTAGAAGGAGGTTCCAAGGTTTAGAAGGAGTTCCAGGGTTTAGAAGGAGTTTCTAGGGTTTAGAAGGAGTCCAAGATTAGAAGGAGGATCAAAGGTTCAGAAGGAGGATCCAGGGTTAGAAGGAGGTTCCAGGGTTTAGAAGGAGTTCAAGGGTTTAGAAAGAGGCTCCATGGTTTAGAAGGAGTCTAGGGTTAGAAGGAGGTTCCAAGGTTCAGGGTAGAGTACATGGTGGAGAACTCATCTCCCTCATAGATCATGGAGTTTAAGGGATGAGAAACAAAGGGTTTAGGGGGAGCATAGGAGTGGGAGAGAAAGAAGGTGTAAGAGCATGGGCGAAAGAAGAGAGAGGAGCGAGGAGGAGGAGGGAGGACGAGAGAGGAGAAGGCGGAGGAGGGAGGAGGAGGAGGAGGAGGGAGGAGGAGGACGAAGAAGGAGGAGGGAGGAGGAGAGGGAGAGGGTGGGTTGCAAGGTTGGAGGAGTTGCAAGGTTAGGATATGCTTTTGGACGTGGAGTGCAAGGAAGCATGGACACTTGAGACAAATGCTTGGAATACCAAAGTATACTCAACACAATGCCCCAAAGAGTGTGGGCTTCATTCCATTATGGGGTATTTATACAAGTTGGAGAGCTTCTCTCTCTGCATGTAGGAATTGTAACACAAAGTTGTATCACAAAGTTGTAACACAAAGTTGTATCACAAAGTTGTAACACATTCTCTTTCTACATGTAGAAGTTGTAACACAAAGTTGTAACACATTCTCTTTCTACATGTAGAAGTTGTAACACATTCTCTTTCTACATGTAGAAGTTGTAACACAAAGTTGTATCACATTCTCTTTCTACATAAGTCCATGTTGGCACAGAGTCAACATTCTCTTATGCTTATGCTATTTTCCCCTCTTTCAGTCTCTTTTCCCCTCTTCCTTATCTTCTTTTCATAAGCATATGCCTATGCCTATGCTTATGCTTATGCATGAGAATATGCTCATATGCTCATGCATAAGCATAAGCATATGTCTCTTTCTCCTTTCCTTCTCTTATGCTTCTCTTGTGCTTCTCCTTCTCTTATGCATATGCTTTCCTTCTCCTTAGTCGTATTCGGTTCTTTTTTCACATGCTCCTTAGCCGCATTTGGTTCTTTTCCCCTCTTTCAATCTCTTTTGCCTTCTTCCTTCTCTTATGCTTCTGCTTCTCTTTTCCTTGTCTTATGCTTCTCTTATGCATATGCTTTCCCTCTTATGCATATGCTTATTTCCTTCTTCTCAGTCGTATTCGGTTCTTTTTTCACATGCTCCTTAGCTGTATTTGGTTCTTTTCCCCTCTTTCAATCTCTTTTCCCCTCTTCTTTCTCTTCTTTTCCCCTCTCCTTGTCTTATGCTTCTCCTTCTGTTTTTCTTCTCTTATACTTCTCTTATGCTTCTCCTTCTCTTATGCATATGCGTATTTCCTTCTCCTTAGTCGTATTCGATTCTTTTTTCACATGCTCCTTAGCCGTATTTGGTTTTTTTTTTTTTCAAACAGATTCTAAATGGAACAACCACACCCTCACCCACGGGTGTCCTCCCTAAACCCTAGCCTAGTTCCCCACGTCACAAGGATTATAGCCATCGCTTCTCTGCTAGCTCATGTAAAAGAGAAGATTGCACAAGAGAGTGACTAAGTTAAGTACAACGTGGGGGTGCATGCGCTTGGGTGGGGTCCAAGTCGAAGGGTAGTGGAGCAAGGGTGACTGAGAAATGCACAACACAGCCTATGGGATCTTTGTAGGTTGTGGAGAGACCGCCACGATCGGTGGAGCCTCAAATATGATTTTGTAAAGGACATAATGGATTGTGTGGAGGCATTCATGGATTGCGAGTACATAATCATTGAAGAGCATGACCACATATTAGAAGAGGTGGAGGATGAGGTCCCCAGTGACCTGCCTAGCAGTGTGGAGGAGGAAAGTACCTCAGACAATAACGTAGAGCAGTACACCTCCTCCACCATTTTGGCATTTTTGAAGAATGTCTCTTTTGGAGACAAAATTTGCTTAAGCATACTTTTGGAGACATATTTTTTATATACATAATTTTGAAGACATACTTTTGGTCTCTACTTTATATATATATATATAAATCTTATTGGATTCCACTTGTCTTTCATAAATATTTGTCATTTCAAAACTCACTTTTCATAATTTTCTTAAATAAATAATTGTCCTTTAATATTTATCCTTTATGCATTGATGTCATTTCATAATTTTCACAAGTAATTAATTGACTTTTCATAATTTCATGAGTTTGAATTTCATAATTGTCTTAAGTAATTAATTGTCTATCCACTTCTCATCTACTCTTGCTTTTTGTTTCTTGTTTTTTGTCTTTGTATTTGTGTCTACGTTTGTCCAATCCCCCCAAATTAGACACGGGGTCACGTCGCACGTCCGATGAGTACGAAAACCCTCGTAGGAGGAGACATCATGATCTCTACTCTCCAGATGACTTTGATTCCACTGAGACGACACCTTAGGGGCCTACCCCTGCGACTCCCTCTCAGACATAGCACTATGACTACCCCTTGGGGAACTCCTTTGCTAGCAGCCCATGGCTTTGTCGGGAGTCCCAACGAGTTTGTCACACAGATGACCGATGCGGAGGCAATGCGATTCTTCTCTCTGCTATCCCAGAGGACCTCAGCAAATCCCTCTCGTACACCAATGGCTGAACCTACTGTCCAGCCATCCCCTCCAGCCCCTTCGACTGAGGGGTCATCACCTGGGCATGCCCATCGTAAGGGAAGGAAGAGTAGGAAGGGTCGCTTATGTTGTGCTGACTCGGGAGATGTAGATGAGTCAGCACACTCACATCCCTATAGGTCTCCACTTGGTCCCGAGACCTAGTACCAGTCAAGTCCCTTGCCCTCTCCTACTCCTACTACTACTCCTTCCTCCGTAAGTGCTCACAGTTTCACCACCCCATGTCCTATGAAATCATGGTTGCTAGAGATAATAGAAAATAAAAAGGGCTCAGCAGTGATGGCCATCATGAGGCGGTTGATGAGCCACCACTTCAGGATTGGCATAGCCACTGACTGGCGGTACCAAGATGACCAAAAGAAGTAAGCAGTCATCGATGAATTGAAAAGATAATATCCTAACCCCCCAAATTGGGAGTTCAATTCGGATTACATGAAAGAGTGCATTAGGGTCCTCCTGAAGCATCGTAGGTCAACCTTGTGTACTTCCATCGCAAAGGGGAAGGCTAAACCCAACTGGGCAGAGAAAGCTGACTGGAAGTTTTTCAAGAAGTACCTGGACCATCCCAAACTATTTGAGGGTCAGAGGACGGCTGCGAGGAGACAGCTGGACGAGGTCAAAATTACTTATAGGGAACTAATCAAATCTCAAGATTGTCCTTGATTATCCTTGATTAGGCTTAGTAAGGTAAAATGGCCTAGTAAGATACAATGGCCTGAAGGTCATGGGTGCAACCAATTGCCTCACCAAATGTGCCTCTTTGAAGGAATAAGTGTAAGTATATGCAAGGACGTTAATTATAAGGACTTGGCCGGTGATGGTCCTAAAGGAGACTTTTAAGAAAGAATTGCTTTGTAGATGTGCTTGAAGTAGAATCATGCTTTGGATGACCATTTCTTCCCCCTCACCTCATGCTCAAAGTGGTTAGTTTCAAGACTCGATGAAATCTTCAAACAAAAGAATGAGCACATTTCACATAGGCATTTCCTTATTCAATTCTTTTAGTAGAATGCTTCTTGAGGACTAACTTCAAAATCTGCAAGAAAAGAATCTAAAATCAAGTCTAGCCAAAAAGGGTGAGGCTAGGACTAATTGTAGGTGCCTTGGATGTTTTTCTTGCTTAAGTGAATTACAAAGCGTAGAACTTCTTGTGGAAACACTTTTGTGTGAGAATGTGGCTAGCCACTGAAAGGATGAGGTAATTGAGTATAGGTAAGGTGAAGCACATCTGCCCCTTTTTCGAGGAAAGCCACATTAACATAGAGAAGTTCTAGTCCAATGAAATCTGAGCTTCCTCTCTCACTCTCTCTTTCAAAATTTCCTTTATCCACAAACAAAGAGCACACATGTAAGAGTTTTAAAGGACATTGAGGTCATTCGTAAGGAACACTAGTGAAAAACCCATGGCAAACCACAAACTAAATCTTGTTTGATACCACTCTAGAAACAAGGTGGAAAGATCTTCATCTACAAATTCCCATAGGACATCAACCTTATGCCAATCTTGTTGGTGTAAAGAAAGAGGGAGAGAGATAGCAGACTCAAGTTCAGCTTTCTTCACAACACACAAAAGAGAGAGGACACAAGGTTGGAGGGTGAAGCCTTTCTTCACTTTTGCACACAACAACAATACAATAGAAGAGGGAAATACCCTATATGTCGAAACCTAGAATACGTGGTTCATATGTGAACCCAAACCAAAAACATACGTGGTAGTCTAACTACACCACGAGTACAACTAACATAGGCGGTGACATAAATGATAGTCATCCAGGAGATGTATCGGGGGTAGAGCTTGATATCTCAACACTCCCCCTGAAGCTCAAATCCATCTCACGTACACCAAGCAAGCTCCTAAATCTGCGAAGCTTCTCAGTACCCAATGCCTTCGTAAAAATATCAGCCACCTGCTCCTCAGTGCTGACATAGACAAGATCAATCTCACCAGCTAGAACCTTCTCTCTCACAAAGTGATAATGCACCTCAATGTGCTTCGTTCTAGCATGATAAACTGGGTTATTAGCAAGCATGATGCTGCTAATGTTGTCACAATGAATGACAACTGCTGCATGAACTGACTGTCCCATATCTGCAAGTAGCTTCCGTAACCAAGCTACCTCACATGCAGCCATTGCTGCACCCCTGTACTCAGCCTCTGTGCTCGACAAGGCAACTGTTGGCTGCTTCTTGCTGCTCCAACTGATGGCACCACTCCCAAGAGAAAACATAAAACCACTAGTAGATCTCCTGTCTGAGACACTACCAGCCCAGTCAGCATCTGTGTATCCATGTACCTGTAATGCACACCCAGCTTCATAAAACAGTCCATAATGCAATGTGGACTTCACATACCGCAGTATGCGCCTAGCCGCATCCAAATGTGGCTTCCTTGGTGCCTGCATAAACTGACTCACCAGCCCCACAGCATAGCTCAAATCTGGTCTGGTTATAGTCATGTAAATCAAGCTACCTACTATGCGCCTGTACATAGTAATATCTTCAAGAAGCTCACCTGACTCTGCATTGAGCTTCACATTCTGCTCCAATGGAACAGAGATAGGCTTACAGCCTGTCATCCCATATTTGGACAGCATGTCCAAACCGTATTGCCTTTGCAACAGCCATATCCCACTCGGGGATCTAATAACCTCAATGCCCAAGAAGTAACGTAGCTCTCCCAAATCCTTCATCTCAAATTTCTGCTTCAACAGCAGCTTCACTTCATTAATGTCTGCATCACTATCACCTGTAATAATCAAGTCATCAACATAGATGACTATAAGCACAATCCCTCTGTTTGTCCTTTTCACATAAAGTGAAAAATCTGAATTGGAAATCTGAAATCCAATAGTGACAAGATATTGCCCTATCTTGTCTGACCATGCCCTCGGTGCCTGTTTTAAGCCATACAAGGCTTTGCGCAACCTGCATACAAAATCGGGGTGTGCTTTATCCTCATAACCTTCTGGCTGCATCATATAAACCTCTTCCTGCAAGTCACCATGCAAGAAGGCATTTTTCACATCCATCTGATGCAAAGACCATCCCTTTGCAGCAGCCATAGCAATTACTGCTCTCACGGTTGCCATCCTTGCAACTGGGCTGAAAGTTTCCTCATAGTCAATTCCATATGTCTGCGCAAAACCTTTGGCAACCAATCTTGCCTTGTACCTGCTAACAGACCCATCAGCATTGTGCTTTACTTTGTAAACCCATTTGCAGCCAATAGCCTTCTTATCATGAGGCAAAGGCATCAAATCCCAAGTGTGGTTTGCATCCAAGGCAGCCATCTCTTCATCCATAGCTGCTTCCCAATTTTTATGCCCTGCTGCATCCTCAAAACATGTGGGCTCTGGCTCCTCTAGAACCTTGACCATATAAGCATAGTGATGTGCTGTATACCCATCATATCTCAGCCTGTCAACTGGATACTTAATACGAGTGGACCTCCGTACAACTGGATCAGTTGCAGGAGTCTTTAAATCATGCCTGCTTTTCCTTGCACCAAGTGTAACAACAGAAGGAATCCCAAGTTCCTCATCAAGGCTCATTTCAGAGCCGCTTGACTCTCCATCAACATGAGAGCTACCAGCAGACACATCAAATACTGGAGCATGGTCCACTTTTTCTTTTCCCTTATGTGATACCTGCACAACACTATCAGGACTGCCATGTGATGATTCACTAGATCTCAATCTCCCTGTCCATGCATTAGATCCACTAGTAGAGGACTCTCTGGGTCCACTCAAGGCTTGAGATTGCTGCTCTGCATTTATTGCAGCATTCCCATTTCCTGCATCTGCATCTCCTACCATAACAGTTGGTGCATACCAGCTGCTCATTTCATCAAAAACAACATCTCTGCTCACTTGCATTTTGCGGGTGGAAGGGTTATAACAGCGATACCCTTTCTGGTGCTGAGCATATCCAATAAAGATGCATTTTTCTGCCTTTGGATCCAGCTTTGTTCTCTTCTCATCAGGAACATGAACATAAGCTATGCAACCAAATACCTTCAAGTGAGAAATATCTGGTTTTTGGCCTGTATACATTTCTTCAGGCGTCATGCCATGAACAGCTGCAGTGGGGGTTCTGTTCATAATATAAACAGCAGTTGCTACTGCTTCAGCCCAAAAATAATCAGGCATGTTTTTCTCATTTAGGATCGCCCGTCCTACTTCTGCAATATGCCTGTTCTTCCTTTTGGCAACCCCATTTTGCTGAGGGGTAGACCTGCATGAGTACTTCCTTTGAATTCCCTGTTCTTTCAGATATTCACAAAATTCTTCTGAAAAGTACTCTCCCCCTCCATCAGATCTTAGCACTTTAATATGCACACCTTTCTCTTTTTCAACCATGGCCTTAAAAGCCTTGAAATGGCTGAACACTTCACTTTTGTGCTTCATAAAATAAATCCACACCTTCCTAGTGTAGTCATCAATAAACGTGACATAATAATGGCATCCACCAATAGAAGCAGCTTTGGTTGTCCAAACATCTGAATGGATCACTTCCAAAGATCTTCTGCTCACCTTAGCATTTTTGGGAAATGCATGTCTGGCCTGCTTACCCATTTGGCATGCTTCACATACCTTTTGCATTCCCTCAACTCTGAATTTAGGCAAACCTGCAACAATGTTTTTCGTTTGCATAGATTTCAGCCTTTGTATATTCACGTGCCCAATGCGCTTGTGCCATATCTCAATATCTGCAATGACACCTCTCCCATGCGCAAACATAGCAGCTTTCACCTCAGGCATATCAACATCCAAGGTGAACATTCTTCCATTTTTGTTGCCTTTCGCAACCAAGCGGCATTTATTTTTCAAGTCCTCAACAAAGCATCCATCAGGATTAAATCTAACCTGCAGACCTTGCTCAACCATCTGGCCAACTGAAACCAGGTTCTTAGTGATTTTTGGAACATGAAGTACATCTGCCAAGTACTTTGTTTTGCCATCTTGCATAGCCAATGGCACTTTACCAACCTGTGTAATTGGGTGCGCAGTATCATCACCTGTTTCAACATAACCTGGCTTATCCAAATTTCTGACATCATGAAACCACTCACCATGACTGGTCGTGTGGTTAGAGGCACCTGAATCAACATACCAAACATCATTGCAAGCTGCAGCATCTCCTGACATGGAGTTAACCATATGCTGCATCACAAAAAGGTGCTCATTTCTGTCGTCACCATGCCCACTTGATGATGCATAGTTGCTTTGCTGCAACTTCCCACTTTTGATGTCATTCTGCTTTTTATAGCATGTATTCTCCTTGTGTCCAGGCTTTCCACAATAATAGTATTCTGTGTTGCTATTTACTTGCTGGTTCCTTTGCCATGAACCACGGCCTCTCTGGCTCCCCCTGCCTCTAGAACTACCACGTCCTCCTCCATAGGACTGGTTTTCCTGTTGTTGCTGTTGGTTCTGATTTCCTGCACGGCACCAGAACGGCCTCTTCCTCTACCTCTGCCTCTACCTGTATTCGAGTAGAAAGCAGTCTCTTGAGAAGTTGAGGTGGCTGAACCACCATTCCTTTGCTCTTCACTCAGCAAGAGAGCAATAAGTTCCTGAAAATCAGGAAATGTTTCACGGACTCCAATGGATGTCCGAAATTGTGCATAATCTTTCCCAAGACCATTCAAGGTCACGGACACTAAGTCCTCATCATCAACAGGTGCTCCAATGGAGGCAAGAGAATCTGCAAGGCCTTTCACCTTCAAGGAATACTCATTTATATTCATATTTTTCCTTTGCACATTGTGCAACTCCTGCTTTAGCTGCATCTTTCGTGCTTTGGTATTTGTGCTATACAGCTTCACCAATGTATCCCATGCCTCCTTAGGCGTCTCTAGATCCTGTATATGCACAATCATAGAATCTGAAATGCTAACGGACAGCCAATACAGGCATTTTCTGGCTTTTTCATGCCATTCTTTAAAGGCCTTCAATTCAGCAGGAGTGGGAGCAGCACCCAAAACTGGTTCTGCAGTTTCACCACTGATGTAATCCCAAACTCCCTTTCCCATAAAGAAGTTTGTCATCCTGAACTTCCATGCTTGGAAGTTGTTCTTGTCAAGCTTCTCACTGACAATGGTAGACAGATTCTCAGACATTTTACAAATCACGAATTGCAACAGCAACCTGTAAACACAGCAAATGCCTCACAAGGGCAAATAGCAAAACTTCTGCGAAAAGCCTCACAGGGGCGGATCTGCAACACTGACGAAAGTGGTATTTCACCACACAGTCACTTCCTCGTGACGATTTTGCATCAACAGGCAACAGGCATGAATCTGCAACTCCCAATATCTCTGCACATAGGCATACGATGCAATTTCTGTGGCACCTTTCCACCGACTAGCCGCGCGGTGGTCGCACAGCAAAAACAGGGCCTTTTTCTGAGTGCCTGCGAAGAACTTCCGCCTTCAAAACGGGCCCCGAAACGGCCTCAAATCAGAAAAATAAAGTCACCAAGGGCTTCGCCCTTGCCCGCAGCATATACTGCGCTCTCGCCGCACCGCGAAGGGCCTCTCAATCTGAAGCAGTGCACTCCTGCACTTCTGGCTGTGCTACCTGCAGAGATTTGCTCCCAAACTCGAAATAGGAAAGCTACACTGGTCCTCTTACCAGGACACCACAAACTTGGCTAGCTTTCTTGAGCTCCTTACCACGAACAAGGCTCTGATACCATGTAAAGAAAGAGGGAGAGAGATAGGAGACTCAAGTTCAGCTTTCTTCACAACACACAAAAGAGAGAGGACACAAGGTTGGAGGGTGAAGCCTTTCTTCACTTTTGCACACAACAACAATACAATAGAAGAGGGAAATACCCTATATGTCGAAACCTAGAATACGTGGTTCATATGTGAACCCAAACCAAAAACATACGTGGTAGTCTAACTACACCACGAGTACAACTAACATAGGCGGTGACATAAATGATAGTCATCCAGGAGATGTATTGGGGGTAGAGCTTGATATCTCAACAGTTGGTTGCCTACAGTTTGTCACTTTGAACACTCGACTAAATATTCTTTTTACTACCAATTTTCTAGGTCAATATTTGGCTGCTCCCTCAATGCAACATTGGTCTGCAGCAAAACGTGTTCTAAAGTATTTGAAAGGCACTTCTGATTTTGGATTAGCTTATCGACGTCATATAAAAGCATCTTTTGTGATGTCTCTTGATCTTTTGGGATATATAGATGCAGATTGGGCAAGCTCTCACTTCTCTATGCAGTCTACAAGCAGTAATTGCTTCTTTATCAATGGTTGCTTGGTCTCTTGGGCAAGTAGGAAGCAACATTGTGTTATTGTTTCCACCACAGAATTTCAATATGTAGCAGCTTCTCTAGCAGCTCGAGAATGGATTTGGCTACGACAATTGCTTGCAGATATTGGTCATTCTCCATAATCTAGTACTCCTCTCAGATGTGATAATCAAAGTGCCATAAGTCTGGCTAAAGACTATATTCAGCATAACAAATCCAAACATATTGATGTTCATTACCATTATGTTAGACATGAAGTGAAGAAAGGAATGATAATTATTGAACATTGTTCCACTTCTCAGATGATTGCAGATATTCTCACTAAAGGACTTAGTGAGGCATGCTTCAAAGTACTACGATCAGAACTTGGAGTTCTTGCAGCTTCTCTCTTCCAAGATTAACACACCTATGGGTGACCTTTTGTATATAAATGCACATCTGCAGTACATACTTGTAAATAATGTACAAATGATCAACTTGTATACTTATATATAGGAGCTCGGGTTTTTCCCTTGTGCTCCCCAAGGGTTTTTTCATCCGTAGCTAGAGACCTTTGTTTGAGTGGGGGTGTTACAGCTATATATAGCTTGCCCTAACTTGAACTAGGTCTCACCTATATATATGTATCTAGTCATCAATATGAATCAGTCTTTGGGAGTCTATTTGGTGTGTCTATCATCTCTTCTTCTTCTCACTCAACAGCCTATGCTGTGCAAAAGGAGCGGCAAAAACGCTGAAACTCAATATGGCTCTCATTTTACTTCCTATATGTAGAAATAAAATCACCTGGCTACCTAACACAAGATTGGGCACTCTCATACCATTCGATGACAATCTTAACTTCCACAAGGCAAGCAATGATTACTGCCGCATGATTGTTCCACCAATAGCAGCACATTGGAGATGGCTTTCTCTGACCTGCATGTTCAATTGTTTGCTGTGCAACTTCGTGCTTCACAGATAATTGCCCTGGGAATAATGGGAGGAGTGATTATTCACGCAGGTCTCCACCTTTCATGCGACTTCCCAAGAATTACCAACGCTGCTGCAGACAACTTCATGTTGATTCAGCAGGACTTCCATAACAAAAGACCAACGTATGATCAGTACTTCTTGTGCAGCACTGAGGGCATAACAGGAATCATAATGGTGGTCTTGATGTTTATTGTTTTCACGTTGGCCACACGCTGGTTGCGACGAAGCTTGCTGAAGCTTCCCAAGCCATTCCAGAGAGTGACTGGCTTCAATGAGTTTTGGTACTCGCACCATGCGTTCATCACTGTGTACATGTGCCTCTTCATCCACGGGATGTTCCTAATCCTGAGCCATCAACAGGACCAGAAGACAGTTAGTCCTCTTCTCCGGATCAGCTGTGTCCGACCATTAATTTTTCTGGAGTAAAGAAATACTATGCAAGCCATGGCATTCGGCTGCATCTCACGTCTTTCTTGTGTGTTGTTGCAACAGACATGGATGTACATTTCCGTTCCAATCCTTATCTATATAGGTGAGCGAACCTTACTAGCAATGAGATCTGGATACCAGGGTCTGAAGATACAGAAGGTAATCTACCTTGTAGATGTAAACACCATATCTATGTTGGCGACACGCAATAGGAGCTGAGCCATGCCGGAAATTTTCTTCCCATCCCCCGATCTTGCAGGTGGCTTTTTATCCCGGTAATGGTCTTGCGTTGCAGATGATGAAGCCTCAGGGGTTCAAGTATAAGAGCGGCCAATACATCGTTGTCAAGTGCCTGGATGTCTCTCCATTCGAGTGGTAAGAGCCTTTTCAGCTTTCTAACTTCCATCACTCGTTTTTATCTAGTGGAAGCGACTAAGCTTGTAACAAATATACTCCTTCTTGTTGAGAGCGTAGGGCTCGTGAAACAGAGAGAGTGAGAAGAAGTGAACGTGCATGCATGCGAGGGGAGTTAGAGAAAGATCAGAACGACTCAAGAGGATCCGGATGAGCGTAAAGAAGAAGTAGGCTTGAAGCCTTATGGACGTGACAACGTCCGTTATGCAGTTATTGCAGTTCGTGAGTAGGGCGGTCATGCGCGCCTCTCACCTGATTATTTGATTACACAAATAAGATTACATTAATCTTCCAATACTTCTCTGTACTTCTTATAACAACTATACAAACAGGTGAAGTACAGAGAAGAAGAAAGAGAATGCGCGCATGTAACATAGGAAACAAAAAAAGTTGAAAGACGAAGAGTGTTCTTGTGTATACTTGGCAAGAGAGAGAAACGTGTCATTCAGATAGAGCCAATACAAAATAGTTATATTGCAGTTTGCATCAGAGCTTAATAGACTAAGCCTTGTGCATTGCAAGTGACATTAAACGTGTCATTCATATAGAGCCAATGCAAAGTAGTTATTACAGTCTTTTAGAGCTTAACACACTAAGCCTTGCGTATTGCACAAGAGAAAAACATGTCATTCGTATAGAGACAATACAAAAGTAGTTATTGCAGTTTGCATGAGAGCTTAACACACTAAGCCTATGGCGTCTCCCTATTAAGTTAATAGGAATTTAATCGAAAGAGAGTAGGATGAGCATATTCTAACACCCTCTAGACTCCGAATCTCCTTAGGGAAATCATGGGCATTTAAGTCAGATTGCCTCACAACATCTCCTTGGTAACAGGTGAGGCAGTGCTTTGGTAAGGACATCCATGAGCATGCTTTGAGTGGAAACATATTATAAGGTGACATTGCCTTGCTCAATATGATATTTTGACAAATGTGGTTACAGAACTAGTCAATGGCTCCATTATCTATCGTATTAGGGTAAGGCACTACCATAACTACAAGCCAATGAATGCCATTTAGATTATGGGATGAGAGTAAGGTAATGAAATTTCAAAACATATCATATTTTTTATTTTCTTCAAATTTGGATCTTAGTGTAACTTCCAAGCACCACACTTTATATTCATGTCAGATGCCAACTATGGTTTCCACCCTCTATGGCAATTAAGAAAGGACATGTTATGTTATCCCTTCTAATTCCAAGGAAACATAAAGTGAAAAATCCTGATGTTTATTTGGAGCCTTTGATTGATGAGATAGAGATACTTTGGAGAGGTATCGAGGTGCCCTCATCATGAGACTTCAACTGCAAAGCAATCTTGATGTGGACGATGCATGACTTCCCAGGCTATGGCGAGTGTTCAGGTAAGCATTGAACTTTTAATTATGAGTAGGCAATGGATGTGCCACCCTGAACCCACCTTGAAATCTTAATTGCATCTATTGTTCAGGTCTCACTACATTGGGTTACCATGCATGTTCTATTTGTGGTCCTTCGCTAGTTGCCAGACACATTGAATAAGGTCATCTATGAGAATCACCATCGATTTCTTCCACTTGATCATCCTAGATATGTCGCCCCTTGGAATGAAGTCCCCCCACAGTCACTCACTGCAGGAGATTGGATGAGAATTTGGGACGGTTCCACGACGACTCCACCACTTGTCATGAGCCGATAAGGGTTTGTAACTATTATGTGCTATATTGAATGGAAATAAAGATTGCACGGTAACACCAGCTTTTGTTTAAATACTCCATCTTTTATCGACTACCATATTGGTCCCTCAATCACCTGCTTGATCCCATGCATATCTTCAAGAAAGTGGCATCTACCATTTGGGAACATTTGAATGGGACACGAGACTCCATAGGCATAAGGGAGGATCTACGCACCATACGGAGGATGCGTGAAGCTTGGCCACAAGAGAGGCCAAATGGACGTGTCTTTTTACCTCGTGCATCATGGAGGTTATCAAAGCTAGAGATGGTGATGGTAAAATGAGCTATCACTACAATTCATACTCCCACTGGATGCATGAGGTGTTTGAAGGGGGCCTTCACAAAAAGTAAGAAAAGAGGTGTAGAGCAATTATATGGCTTGAAATCTCATGATTGGCACAAGATGCTCCAAGTAAGTATTTTATGTGCATAATATCTTTTTCCTTCCAGATTTGTGAGTGAATTAGAAGCAACTCATCAACCATTCCTCGTGTGTTCAGTTCATACTACCTGCTAGCATTTCTCGTAGTGCATCGAAGGATGTGAAGGATTGTATTTACAAGATGGGCGAGCTTGTGAGGTACTTTATAGGATACAAAATGTGAAGCATATCAATGCTCCATGGAAGGTTTTCATATTGCTAATATGGTATACTTTTTCCTTTCTAGGTATGTGACCTCAAAGGAAATAGATCCCACCATGCTTGAGAATGCTCGAGTTATGTCAGTGGAGGTGGTTTGTTTAGTGGAGGAGGTGAGACAAAATGCAAGGCCCGAAGGTAGCATGGCCGAGGGTTGGTTGGTACAAGAGTCACTTGTATATATTTTTGAGTTTCTTGTTGATGTGGATAGCTCTCTCCCGCGACTATGGAGAGATGATGAAGACCTAAGGATGACCTCTATTGTGCCTCAAGGGAAAGTACGGAGAAAAGTAATAGACACGGAGTTGCTTAATAATATCAACCTTTATTGCATGCTTAATAGTGATGTGATGAAAAGACGGGTGACAAGATACGAGGATGCAAAAGCAAGAAGACAAGGAGAAAGGGCCCTCTTTCATACACACCACGGATCTCATGTGCCATACCCTCAACATCTAAGAGCACTTCCAAAGGATATTCATGTGGATTGGCTACTTGACGAAATGGAGAGAGTAGAGAGAGACAAGGGAATGCATATCACAATGGAAGAATGGGAGTATGCTAGGGGATGCATGAGCAAGGTCAGTATATATAATGTTATGCATAAGTTAGGAGCTTTCAACAATTTGGATTGCTTATTTAATTGATTTTGTCTTGGCGTAGTGTACTATGTTCAATGCTATATGGTGTGAGGGCAAGCATTTTCAAACACAACGGATTGATGATAAGAGAAACACACAAGATTGCAGCATCATTGCTAGATTTGAGCAAGCCAATGAAGCCATGGATGTGATTATTGTGGCATAATCCAAGATATTATTAAGCTTGACTTTCGACGCTTCTTTGTGTATGTTTTGGATGTAAAGTGATTTAAGGATGTGGTGGAAAGAGGCCCTAATCCAACAATCAAATGCCATGCAAGTGGCTTTGTAACTATTGACTCCACAAAGTTTTGGCAAAGTAAGGACACACTAGTACTACCGCAACAATGTGAATAGGTATTGTACACACATAAAAGTACTCACTTTTAAATATTTGATACCTTTGATGCAAGGAAAATAACATGATTGTATTTGTGTTTGAATTAGGTTGTCTATATCAACCAATGGTGGATAATAATAGGTGCTGGCATGTCATACCTATTATGCCACATTCCAAGGTGATGTATAGTACTATATGGAGCGTATGGAGGATGATCATGGCCATGGAGGTGATGATAATAAAAAAGGAAAGGGAGGGGAAGAGACAAGAAAGGGGGAAAGAGAGAGAGAGGAAAAAGAGGCAAAAAACAGTGGGGAATAGAGAGAAAAGATAGGGGCTAGATAGGGGAAAAGAAAGAAAAGAGAGGAGAAAAGACAAGAGAGGGTAGGACACAGGAGAGGAAAACACTATTCGAAAATTTTGAACTTGTGTAAAGCCCAATTTCAAAACTGGACTAAAGAAAAGTCCGAAAATCCTGAATACACTCCTAATGCAGTAATTAAAGCTAACTTTAAAAATCAAAGTTTAGGGCCAATACCAACTACTTGATGAGATTACCAAAATCCTTACTATTATGAATATTGTGCTAGTGATGGTTTTCTAATGCAAATTTATCCACTTCTGCATCTCCTTGCTATTGAGGATGCAAAACTTATTGAATTTCTCAATTTGCTCTTCGTTCATCTTTCTTTCAATCCCTTTTCCTTGGAGAACCTCGCCAATGATGCAATCATCATCCTTGTTATGCGAAGCTTGTGGCATAACGGGATCCGTGGATGCAAGAAACTCCGTGATATATACAAATGACTCTTGCACAAGCCATCCCTCTGCCATGCTTGCTTCTGGTCTTGCTCTTTGTCTTACAAATCCCTTCAAAGTTTTCATAAACCGCTCAAGAAAAAACATCCACCGAAAATGAACGATACCTGCAATAGCCACCTCATCAACTATGTGCACAAGCAAGTATACTTGAGTTGTCATAATGCTCGAGGAAAAGTGCTTCTCAAGAAAGCATACGGCTTTGATGCATTCCATGCTAGCCTTCTTAATGCTCGATATGGAGATCTCTTTTTGAGATATCCACCTATCTCAACCTTTGTGGTCTTGGCCTGTGTGGTTTGTAATAGTATAGTTGGTAATCTTGTCTACAACAAGCCTGATGGGGTTGAGTAGATTATATTAAAATTTTTATATCTCGACCTTTGTGGTAGATAAAATTTTTATACTTGACCTTTGTGGTCTAGGCTTGTGTGGTATGTAATAGTATAGTTGCTAATCTTATTTTGTATTCTTTGCAACAAGCCTAGTGGGGCTGAGCAAAATCATATTAGAAATTCAAGTATATTTTGTTTTTGAGTGGCAAATTCGCATCATGTGTGGCTCTTATGGTAGGGTGTATTTCACATAAGATATCAGTATATATATATATACTACCTTTGTAAGAGAATTGGCCAATCTATTATTGTTCAAGTAGTTGGTTTTCAAGTGTGGGGGTTAAAGGTCACTGTGCCTTTACCCCGGTTATGTACAATACTCAAACACATATATAAATGAATGAAAAAGAAAATTAGGGTGGTTCTGCACCCACCAAAACTTGTGTGGCTCTTTGTTTCTCTCTCTCCCTCTTCCATTCTTGCTTCCGTTAAGAGCACTCTCAACTAGTATCAGAGCCGAGGTGATCTAGCTGAGCGTGCGTAAATGCTTGAAGCTCAGCAGCTCTGTGGGAGGAAGGAGAAGCTCTATGGGAAGCTTTGTGGGTGACTTTACTTGCATTCGAGTGTGCAAAGACCTTGGAGGAACCTTTGGAAAAGTCACTTTGGCTTTGGGAAGTGGTTTTGAGAGCCTATTAAGTGGTTGTTGCCTTGCGAGTGTGAACATGACTCAAAGTAATCTTGATCCCAACAACAAGATGAGAATACATGTATGCCTCCTGATCCGCCATGTAATCCTGGAACTCGATATAGCGACCACGCCTCTGTATCTGCTGAAAATAGTGGCCACCTACAATCATGCTATGAGCATTGAAGTGCATCCCATGCCCATCCACTGTATCCTCATTCAGCACACTCTTCAGCATAGAGCATCGCAACAAGTAATAATCCACACCCTCCTCATTGCCCTCCGAAGCAATAACCGCGAAGATATCACTAATATGCAAAATATCTGTAAGCTAGTCATAATCTCTAGAGGAACTGAATCCCGCATCCTGATCATCATATCCTAATCATCATGTACCTCCTCCCAAGGCTGGAAGGGAGAAAGCACTCACCGTACCCATGGATCGGCCCATGGTATCATGGAGCACCCTCCCCAATCATCATCAATGCATGCAGAGCAAAAACATGCAAACCGTCGAGAAAATATCGCGGGGTGAGACTCACCTACGCTCCTGATGGAATGGAAATCAAGAGTGCCAGGCACAGAATGACAATCAAAAGGCCTAGACTGATCAAGACTCCCAATGTCCACGCACCAAAAATACCGGCTCACCACCCTATCGTCACGCGACTGAAACGAGGAGATAGCACTAGTGGATAAGTGCTGGCTGCACCACCGCACCACATCATGTGCATCCTTGAAGCGATCGGCACTGTGATGCAATTGGTATCGATGCAAAGCACGCTTCACGCAAGCACCTGCACCATCGTGCTCTCCCTTACCGTGCCCTGTCTCGAAGTAGCTCCATGTGATCGGAATGCCTGTCTCACGATGCCATCTGTAGAACCAATAAAACTATCTAGCAGATTTGAGCTGACCACCGTAGCTGTCTGACCACATCCAGTGCCGCTGCCATGTGACACCATGATCCCTCAAGAAAATATCATGCAAAGTGAAGCAATGCTACACAAAATGGGCATCATGCGATCGATCATCTCTAATGTAGAAGTGATACTCTCGCACAATGACGCGTGAGTCCATGGTGCTATCAATGCCATCCACATGAGCCTGTGCATGACGATAGCTAATGTGCACAAATATAGCAACCTGCAATATGGCATTGAAAAAAAATGACTATTGAAATAATTCAATATAATGAGGTGGGGAAAAAATCAATACTCAATCACACATCACCTGTTCAGAGAAATAATACTCCGATTGGATCTCATGCTATGGTGCAAAGGTGTAATTCTCTGCAAAGTCCACCACTGAGACAACCACCCCTGTAGGAAATGTCCTCAAACATGCACGGAACTGATGATCCTCCCATTTTGCATTGTGCGAGTGGTGTATGTAGCGGTACAACTTCCCTCGAAAACTGTCAATGAATACAACACATGGTGTCTCCTTCCCCACAAGCTGCAACCTCCTCGACTATGCACCACCATCTAATGTCAAGGTACTGTACTCATACTACTACCAACGAACCATCTGCACATCACAAGTATCTAGTGCAACTCGTGGCACTCTAGCAAAGTCACCACACAAAGTACACGTGCCTTCCACACAATCAAGGGAGTGGAATAAATCATCACCATCTCGTGTACACAATATGGAATGAATGAAGTCGTGAGGGCTAGTAGGAACCACTCCCCTATGACCATCAAGAGAACAGAATACACCAATCAATCCAAAATCCACATGGTAGTGACAATAGCATGTGTCATGCTCTTGAGAGCATCGCACAAACCATGGCCTGCATCGCTCAAATGACCTCTGCCCAATCTTGAACTTCGGGTGCGCCTCTACAAACTGAGTGTACAACTCAGTCTGGGTACACTCCAAAAAACATGCACCATGCTCAATGTACACACCGCGTGACACCCTCTTCCACAATGCCTTCTTGAACACCGGGGATGCTCTGCAATGCTCCTCCCAAAACTATTGTATGAAGGACCTAGTGGAATCATCCAACAATCGATTGCTACTAGGTGCACGACCACTCGAAGCCCAAAGAGCATCAGTCTCACTATCCTCTAGACTCTACCTCCTAATGATGCCTGCTCTCAATGTGCACGGTGCAATCTGAAGAAGACGTGAAGCGGTACGCACATGGCCTATCATATGAGGTCTACTAATGGCAGCCACAATAGCATGACGTGCTGCCAAGGCATCACTGGAGTTCCTATGCTTAATAGAAGCATAGGAATGTCGAACACTGCTAAGGACCTCGCTAGATACAACCCTATCTCTACGTGCACCAAGACCAGCAAGCCTCCTACACTCTACCAAGTCAGGGTGATCAATCAGGGACGTGAGAAGAGAAGACTACGAAGCTAGTGTGAGGTCACAAAAAAAAGACTGCACAATCTTGATAGTACGACGACGGATAGTGGACTTCGGCAAGTCACATCGTGAAGCAACACTGCTGCTGCAAGGTGGCGCAAGGGGATCAATGGGAGATGGTAGGGTGGACGGGGGAAGGAAGGCACCAAGGGGAGCGAGGGGAGGGGGAGGGGGAGGGGGAGGGGGGAGGGTGGAGGGGGAAGAGGTAGAGGTGGAGGCCAAAATGTAGGTGGCTAGGGGAAGGGCGGAGGCTAGAGGTAGGGGAGTGGATGAGGATGGGGGGACAATGGAGGTGGGGGTGGGGGTGGGGGTGGAGGTGGGGGTGGAGGTGGGATGTAGAGGTAGAGGTGGAGGTGGATCAGTGGTGGCAGCACGAGCTCGAGCTCTAGAGGCTCTCTTGCACTCACGAGCCTTTCGCTTGCGCTCCTCGTCAATGAGATTTGGGGGGGGGTTCCTACATCTTTCACGTCTACTAGCTCTATGGCTTTGAGAACCCATTCTCAATGAAAGTAGGATGGAAGGTGTGACAAAGTGATGAGGAGGCAAGAATGGCTAAGAATGGGTGAAATGAACCAAAACGTGGTGTCTTATAGAGAGCCTCAACTCATCTACTAGATTGCTCTTAGATTGCTCTTCATTATTATTGGTGGAGAGGTGCTAAGATTGAAACCAATTGGCTAAGTTTTGGTGCTAAGATTGAAACTAATTGGCTAGTTTTGTACCTTCAAATACCTCGATCGAGGTATGCTATGCCCAGATCATATACCTCGATCAAATCATATACCTCGAGCGAGGTATTCAATGCATTACGCATGTATAAACCTCGATCGAGGTACCCCTCGGTCATAGCACATACCCCTCGAGCATATACCTCGATCGAGGTATTGTATGCCTCACGCAGGTCATATACCTCGATCGAGGTATTCTATGCCTCGCACATCATCATGTGTATACATGTGGCTGATGTGGCACCATGCATGGTCCTGATGTGGCAATATAGTCTCTTCCATGACATGGAAAGGTGATGTGGCATGATGAGTTGGCATTCATGAGGTGGTAGATTGACATGGCAAATTGAGGTGGAGGGATTGGTGATGTGGCAAGGTTGACGAGGTATGCCAAGGTGGCAAGGTGTGATGACATGGCTCATGATGTGGAATGATGAGGTGGCACATGTGGCAGCACGTGTGGCAATGTAAGGTGACATGGCAAGGAGTGATGTCACATCTCCTTGATGACATGGCACCATGTGGTCTAACAACATGGCATGGTTTTGATGACTCAGCCTTCCACATGGGCAGCATGCACACTCCAAAGGCTTGCCACTAGGGTCAGTGATGCTCCTAGCCTACCTCACCAAGCCTAATACCAAGCGTACCTTGTCTTGGTATTAGGCTTGGGTGGACCTTTTTCCCCCACAAAAGGGAGATTTCACTCTTGGAGGCCATATCGTACGTTTCCCTTACTCAAATTTAACCAAAATTTTTTCCTCTTATTCATCATGCAGAGGACTAAAAATATTGACATGTTTGAAATGTTTGGTCATGTTTGAGAATTACTAGATTTATTTTTAATATTCTTTGTTGATCCTCTAGGGAGTAAAAGTAAAAATTAAACTTCAATCTTCCTAAATCTAACCATTGGATTTGGGATTTGATGATTCAACCACACACCCTTATGTGCCTACTAACCTTCCACCGAATTGGATTTGCCTAATTATTCAAAATACTAAAAAAATGTGGTGTGCTACTAAAATGCATGTATTTTATGAGTTTATTTATTATAAATAATTATTTATAATTAGATAAATCATTCAAAAAATTACCAATAAATCAAGTTAAGCTCTACATAATGCAAAGAGACCACTTACAAAGTTTCAATAACATTTAATCTAAAATGAGTGAGAAATTTAGAATTTAATATGACACTCTCTGTTCGTGACAAACGTGTGACCACCCTGAAACCATGCCGTGTGACACAAAGAAATTTTTTGTGTGTGCATCGAATTTTCGATCAGACTATACGATTGTGTGCACAACAGCAAGTGTGATGTTGTGTCAAAAGACTTCAAAGACTAGATCCATAGGGACGTAGGTGAGATTTCCATTTTTTTATGCTAAAAAGCTTGTTTTTCCACTCCTAAGGATTGGGGAGTGAACAAAAAGTGGACACCCTTAGCTTGCTACTTCCCATGAATCGGTGTGCTTTTAGCCTATGTGCTTGTCCCTAATCAGTAGGATACTTTGACTAGGTAGACTTATACTTACTTAAATTAAAGCCTTTGCGAAGGATCATACCTATAAAAAAACACTTTGGAAAGCATATAACATATAGTCTATATATATATCTAAACTAAATACTTTGGAATGCATATTTTATATAGTCTATATACCTTAAATCTTACACCCTAAATCTTAAATCCTAAAGTTTCCTAAATCTTAGGTTATACAATCTAAGCTCTTAAACTTATATAACAGTTATAATCCCTAAACCCTAAACCTTAAACCCTAACCCCTATAACTTAAATTCTAAAACCTAATTTTCAATTCTAAACCCTAGATTCTAGACTCTAAGCTCATGACCTTATATAATAAACCCTAAACCCTAAAACTTAAAACCTGAATCCTAAATCCTAAACCCTAAAATAATAATCATAAAACCTAAATGCTAAATCCTAAACCCTAGATTCTAAACCCTAAACCCTAAACCCTAAACCCTAAACCCTAAACCCTAAATCCTAAACCCTAAACCCTAAAAACATAATCATAAACCCAAAACCCTAAACACTAAATCTTAAATCCTAAGCCCTAAATCCTTAACCCTAAATACTAAACCCTAAACCCTAACCCTAAAATACAATCAAAATTTAATGATTTTTTTCAATTTGTGCAATAGGTTTGATATATCCCCCAAACTATTGCAAGTGGAATAGGTTAATGGTGCACTCAACCTATTGCAAAAATCAAGGAATTTTCTTGATTTGTGCAACAAGTTGGATATTACCCCCTAACCTATTGCTCAAGCAATAGGTTGGGGGTATATCCAACCTGTTGCACAAATCGAGAATTTTCTTGATTTGTGCAACAGATTGGATACACCCCCCAACCTGTTGCTCAAGCAACACGTTGAGGGATATATCCAACAATAGGCCTCGATTGGGGTGACCCCAACCTGTTGCTTGAGCAACAGGTTGGGCGGTATATCCAACCTATTGCATAAATCAAGAAAATTCTTGATTTGTGCAACAGGTTGGATATACCCCCCAACCTATTGCTCGAGCAACAGGTTAGGGGTGTATCCAACCTTGCACAAATCAAGAAAATTCTTGAATTATGTAACAGGTTGGATATATTCCCCAACTGTATATCAAATTGTTGCACAAATAAGAAAAATTCTTGATTTGTGCAACAGGTTGGATATATCCCCAAACCTTTGAGCAACAGGTTGGGGGATATATCCAACCTGTTGCACAAATTTAAAAAATTCATTAAATTTTGGTTGTATTTTAAGGTTAGGGTTTAGGGTTTAGGGTTTAGGGTTTAGGATTTAGGATTTAGGATTTAGAGTTTAGGGTTTAAGGTTTAGGATTTATTATTTAGGAGTTTAGGATTTAGGGTTTAGGGTTTAGGAATTAAATGTTTAAAGTTTAGGATTTACGGTGGTTAAGATGTTTTGGTATTAATTATTTAAAGTTTAGGATGTAGGGTTTAGGTTTAATGCCTTCTCTGCTAGTTTTGATATAGAAGTTATTAAGTAATAATAAGCTCAATGATTATTTATTATGTTTATTTTGAGTTGCTAATCTATTTTTGTACATAAAACAGGTATTCTCCCTAACAAAGGGTATGGATGTGGTGTTACATAAGAAGAATGAAGTGGTGGCTTTTGGACAAATTCATAGTCTTGATCCTATGAATGTATGTCATTTCCAACATTGTGGTGAGAGAACATGTGTAGTGATAATCACCAACGTTGTAAATCTTGAAGTTCATTTAAAATATCCACATGGAGACTTTGAAACATTGGGAGATATCTTACAATGTGACATATTTGATATGCAAGCACACAGAACACTCTGGGACCAAGACGAAATTGTTCCAAAGACATACTTTCAAGATATCAAGAAAACTTATTTTGAGGGGGAAAAAGTAGAGATGTTATCTTGCTCCGGAGAAGTTTTAGCAATTGGCAGCTTTAAGGGCTATGCTCAGAGTTTTCTTTGTATAGTGGAGATAATTAAGTTGACTAGTGTAGGTGTCATTCAAAATGCAATGGATAGTACTTCACATTTAGACGTCCATAATACTACATCTCAACTACAAGTTCATAGTACTTAGCTTTCTTGAAATCAAGTTTGCCCAAGACAATTTTCTTCAATGTCATGGAAGACACAACAGAATATTATCAAAAGAAAAAGACTATAACACAAATGGGATCCAAATTGATAAGAAGCTATAGTAAACACCTATTTCATTAATTTTGGACTTTTTTTGTTGTTTTTGAATGAAGCCCAAAAATCCTTCCCAAATGAAAACTTTACTTTGTGAAAATATCCTTCCCAAATCAAAATTTTACTTTCTGAAAATATTCTTCCCAAATCAAAAGTTCACTTTGTGGCACTATCATATTCACATAAAAATATTGTTTTTTCAATCTATACTTTTGCACCAACATGCAAGAATTTGAAATAATCCTATATTAGAAATTCTAGCTATATCTAAGTTATTTGTTAATTTAATTATTTTTAATATTTTTCCTTGACGTTTTTCCTTGACGTGATAAATTTATAAATCCATGAAAGGAGATAAATATTTCATGAAAATAACATTGTCACTTGCAATATGCACAAAATTTTTAAAACTTTTAATAAATAGAAAAAAGACATGATGCCATAAGACCCAAGTTTTGTATTGAACCAAAGAGGTATAATAGCAATTATAGCTATTATTATATGATTACATTGAGAGACATTGCTCTTAGCTAGAGTCTTTATATCCAAAATGATATAGATTGAACATATGTTTACAATTTATATTGTTGCTCTTGAAGAGCCTCAATTCGTGCCATCTGCATAATTTGACTCCCCATTGTCTTATTGCTCAATGTCACGACAGTCCCTTGCCAGGTGCCATCTGCATAATTTGACTCCCACTTGTCTTGCCAAGCCTTACCTCTTGGGTACATTGACTCCCCATTGTCTTATTGCTCAATGCGATAGTCCCTTGCCAGGTGCCATCTGCATTAACTCCCTATTTTCTTGCCAAGCCTTGACCCTTGGGTGACATCCAGTGCAAAATATAGGTGCCGTCTGCATTAACTCCCACAAGTTGTCTTGCCAAGCCTTGCCCCTTGGGTGCATTGACTTCCCATTGTCTTATTGCTCAATGTGATAGTCCCTTGCCAGGTGCCATCTGCATTCACTCCCTATTGTCTTGGCAAGCCTTGACCCTTGGGTGACATCCAGTGCATATTTTGACTCTCATTTGACATAGGAGGTGATGACTCTGATTATAATTGTCTTGGATTGGCTTCTTGCCTAGTACCCAAATAAAATCCTTCAATGGACTTCAATACAAAGCTTTAATCATGGACATTCTTCATTTGCGCTGTCTCCTTCTACTTCCTCCATGGCGAGCATACTTAAAAATTCGTGTATATGCAAAATCGTTTGCTGTGGTATTTTTATTTTTCCTTCTACCTCATATCCCATGCGCTTCATCATTTGGGACCCACTCCTTCATTATACAATTAGTATACAATGTGTTGTTATCCATATTCTCCTTCCTGCCCTTTGGCTCATACCATACCACTATAAATGTTGTAGCTCTCCCTTGGTCATCTCTTTGCACATCAACTACTTTTGCAACCCAAAACTTCACATTCTCATATTCATCATCTGATGGCCGAACCACAACAAAACAATCGACCTCTATATCTACTTGTGGCATAAACTCTCTCTTCTTAGATCCACAATATGGACATGGGAGTAATGATACAAATTAATTTTCAAAGATTGGAGCTGGACGCAAATCGTTATGAACATTTGGCCAAAACATATTACATTCTTCCTTGACATCCTTTGAGCCTCGCATTCTCTCAAGGTCCTTTATTAAATTTCGTGTCTTGTTAATTACAGTGGTAGTGTGTTCTCTCCAAGTAGGCTTCGAATCAGGATATCTCCGGAGCATTTTCTCTTTGTATGTAATAAATGCTTTTAATCCTTCTATTTCATAGTTAGACCTCTCATTGAATTCTTGTATAGGAGCCCATGTTGGATACCTTTCCTTGCTGGGAATTGAAGTTAAGAGACTGTAAGCTTCTTCAGGTTCCCATTTTGTATCATGAGAATACTGTTGCCATTGCATTACGGGTTTTTCATCTTAAAAAAAAAAACGAAAGTAGTGTGGATTGGTATGACCTGTCAATGCATCACCACCCGTTTGTATGAAAGGTAGAATGAAGCTCTTCCAATCATACATTCTTTCGAGCATCTCACATACTGTACTTTCCTTACGACCACCAACTTGCCTGCCACATCTTCTTACCAAGTCATCTATTGTCTCCACATCCTTGCATTTAAGCTCCCTTGAGACTGTGCTAAAAACCTGATCGATATCCTCATGTGTATGCCCAACATACAAAAATCCACATTCGACCTCATTGAAGATTCGATGAGCAACTAGCATGGAGCAGAATGCAAACATGAGTACATTCTTATTTTCTTGCTAGCAATTATCAGCTTGTATTCTCAAAGTCGGTGGTAGGCGACCTTTTTCTGCATGTACATTGCGAATTGCCTTCATAATAGATGTTATAACTTGATTGCTATCATGTAGATGCAAGGAATCAATCCATATATCTGCAAAGAACTTAATTCCATGCACTAACACTCCACATAGATGTGTCTTTAGAAAGTGCTTTCCTTGTAATTTAGGTGGAGTGCAACAAAACGAGGCAATGTTGTTGTATTCTAATCCATGCCATCTACAATAAGGCACATGTAGTCATCGGGATGTGAAATAGCTTGCTCCTTCCAAAATGCATATTTTTGTCTGGAATGTCGAATAAGGTCATGATGAGATTTTCGGTTTTTTTTGTATAATTCCCTTTGATTTGGACATGTTGCACTCTCAATCGCTCGCTTTAAATCATCACAGACATTGCACTTTGACATTTTTTGCCTCCTTGGGATTTTAACATATCCAAAGTTCTTCTTCCAAAGAGTATACAAAGTATGAGAAGAAGCTATGGCATCCCCTCTTTGCCTTTGCTTTTTTGCAATAGAGTCAAATACTTCGAGCTTTGTCAAGCCCATTAGAAGGTGCATTTCAGTGATCGCATCACTGTTAGGGAGTTTGGTAGATATATGGGGTTGAGGTAAAGCATTTTCATGTATGAAGTCTTGCAAAATTGCTACTGCCCTGACAGTTGAGATTCTTGATTTGGACCTTCCTCTATTACCGTGAATGCTAAATTTGTTGCCGCCCTTTGCCTTGGTGACTAAATCCCAATATGTACCATAGGATGATCCAGTAATATTGCGATATGCCTTATTGCAAATCCTTTTTCCATTTATGAGAAGTTTTACCTTTTGTCTTGAACTTAGCCTTTTATTGCCATTCTGAAGAAAGCAAGAGAGACTTGTGAGAAGGTATTCATTTCTTTCACTTCCTCTTCTTTGCCACATGTGTCCTCTACATTCCTTGATGTCTGCAAGATCAATGAAATGCATACATCTTCGATTGCAACATAGATATCCCAATGCATTTAACATGTTCTCCTCCTTCATTACTCTCTTCCTCTTTGGTTGCTTTTGTGGATCTGCCTCGCTTTCTCTTCATGCATATGTATGACCGTTTTCGTTCCTCGTGCACGTTGTTATTTGTATTTATGCACTTCTTCTCCTCACATTTGTTTGTAACCAAGCATCCATGATTGGTTGTTGCATCCTTGGCCATATCACAATCAAAGTTAAATATTGAATAATCCTCTATTGATCTCATCCTCGTTTTTAACATACTCTTAGGACCATTCAATGAATTCAATATTCTATGAAAGTATTGAGAACCTTGAAACTCTTCCACTCCTGAGAGAACATCACTCATTGGGACATCTTGCATGGCTTTCACAAATCCACAAGCTTGATTGACACCAGGTTGTTAATATGCATGAACTCATCCACACTTGACAAGACATTGCTATTGAAACCTTTGCCCTTCTCACTATGCAAGAATTCATCCACCCTAGATAAGGCTTCGCTTCTAAAGTCATTTTGTTTCTCGGAACCAATGAACTCATCCACTCCAGATAAGATGTCACTTCTGTAATTGAGTACATTGAAATCATCCACATTTGAAGTGATAGAGCCTGGCACATGGGCATGCTTTTTACATCCTTTGATATTGTAGTATACCTTGTCTTTATCAGTGAAAACCACGTGCCTCTTTCTCATGTTTAAAAATTGCATGCTCCATCTCATATTCTTGCCTACCTCATAGTAGGGATCACATAAGGATGTTATGTTATCAACCATACCATCATCAGTGACTTTTAGAATCCTCATTTGTGCAAATGACCATTGTTTCACTTGTTCAAATCCCAATACTTCACCTTCTGCTACAGTCTTATTTGCAAATGATCTCATTTGTAAAATGTCCCCTATAGTAAAATCCAAGGTGGTACACTTTGTATTCTTGATAATGTCTGTTGCATAAGTCTCATCTTTGTCGCATGCTATAAATGATTTGCTGGATGTATTGTAGGGCATAACATCTCCAAGTGTTTCCATATCTCCACATTTATACTTCAGCTCAACATGTGCGCTAAGAATCTTTAATACAGTAACTACCACCTTATCTTCGCCAAGTCTTCGAAAGTGGCAAACTGAATTGGGATCACTATCATGGATTGTAGCAAATGCAACTACTTCTCTTTTGCTACATAAAATAACATCCATCCCTGGAACAAAATCTATAGCCATCTCCTTTGTGAGAGTCCTTCGCAAGCAAGCTGCAGTAGCAACAATTACATAAATATTAGTCTCTTTTTAATAATCTACTCATTTATTATAATTTTTAATTATTACTTAATTTATTGGTGGGATAAGTTATCCAATCAAGTACTCATCACATGGACATGCCAAGTTATCCTTGGCATGGTCGATCGAGCATTAAATACTATTTTTGCTCTAGTGTCATGCACATCAGTAAAAAACACGCTGCTAGGTATGTTATCCAATCAAGCACTTATGGGATGGGTGTGCCACTTTGCAAGTAAGTCAATTCCACCTAGTTGAAGCTTTGTACAAAGTATTGTGCCCATCCGATATGCTTTTCATTGTGGATCAAGCATAAAACACCGTTTTTGCCTTAGTGTCATGCACAACCATATAAAAACATAGCCCTAGGTGTGTTATTCAAACAAGTACTTATCAGATGGGGGCTCCACTTTGCACGCAAGACCGTTTCAACTATGTTGACCTGTGTGCAAAGTATTGTCACCATCGGATATGCTTTGCATGGTCGATCACGCATTATACACCATTTTTTCCCGAGTGATATGCACATCCGTAAAAAAACACGTCCTTAGGTGTGTTATCTGACCAAGTACTTATCGGATGGGTGTGCCTCTTTGAGAAAATTTCAATAGCACCTAGGTTGAGGTGTACAAAAAGTGTTGTGCCCATCGGATATCCTTTGCATGGTCGATCGAGCATTAAATACTATTTTTGCTCGTGTCATGCACATCCAAAGAAAAACACGCTGCTAGGTATGTTATCCGATCAGACACATACGGGATGGGAGTGCCACTTTGCATGTAAGTCAATTCTACCTAGTTGAAGGTGTGTGCAAAGTATTGTGCCCATCGGATATGCTTTGCATTGTCGATCAAGCATAAAACAACGTTTTTGCCTTAGTGTCATGCACAACCATGAAAAAACACGGTCCTAGGTGTGTTAATCAAACAAGTACTTATCCAATGGGTGCTCCACTTTGCACACAAGTCCGTTTCAACTATGTTGAGGTGCATGCAACATATTGTCACCATCTGATATGATTTGCATGGTGGATCACGCATTATACACCGTTTTTTCCCTAGTGATATGCACATCCACAAAAAAACACGCCCTTAGGTGTGTTATCTGACCCAATACTTATCGGATGGGTGTGCCTCTTTGAGAACATTTCAATACCATCTAGGTTGAGGTGTACAAAAAGTGGTGTGCCCATCGAATATCCTTTGCATAGTCGATCGAGCATTAAATACTATTTTTGCTCTAGTGTCATGCACATTCGTAAACAAACACGCTGCTAGGTATGTTATCTGATCAAGCACTTATGGGATGGGCGTGCCACATTGCATGTAAGTCAATTCCACCTAGTTGAAGGTATGTGCAAAGTATTGTGCCCATCGGATATGCTTTGCATTGTCGATCAAGCATAAAACACTGTTTTTGGCTTAGTGTCATGCACAACATGAAAAAACATGGTCCTAGGTGTGTTATTCAAATAAGTACTTTGTAGGCAAGTTTGTTTCAACTATTTTGAGGTTTGTGCAAAGTATTGTCACCATCGGATATGCTTTGCATGGTCGATCACGCATTATACACCATTTTTTCTCTAGTGATATGCACATCTGCAAAAAAGCATGCCCTTAGGTGTGTTATCTGACCAAGTACTTATCGGATGGGTGTGCCTCTTTGAGAACATTTCAATACCACCTAGGTTGAGGGGTACGAAAAGTGCTGTGCCCATCGGATATCCTTTGCATGGTCGATCGAGCATTAAATACTATTTTTGCTCGTGTCATGCACATCCATAAAAATCACGCTGCTAGGTGTGTTATCCGATCAAGCACTTATGGGATGGGAGTGCCAATTTGCATGTAAGTCAGTTCTACCTAGTTGAAGGTGTCTGCAAATTATTGTGGCCATCGAATATGCTTTGCATTGTCGATCAAGCATAAAATACCGTTTTTTCCTTAGTGTCATGCACAACCATGAAAAAACACAGTCCTTGGTGTGTTGATCAAACAAGTACTTATCAGATGGGGGCTCCACTTTACACGCAAGTTTGTTTCAACTACGTTGAGGTGCGTGCAAAGTATTTTCACCATCGGATATGCCTTTCATGGTCGATCATGCATTATACACCATTTTTTCTCTAGTGATATGCACATCCACAAAAAAACACGCCCTTAGGTGTGTTATCTGACCAAGTACTTATCGGATGGCTATGCCTCTTTGCGAACATTTCAATCCCACCTAGGTTGTGGTGTAGGAAAAGTATTATGCCCATCGGATATTCTTTGCATGGTCAATCGAGCATTAAATACTATTTTTACTCTAGTGTCATGCACATCCGTAAAAAAAACACACTACTAGGTCTGTTATCCGATCAGGCACTTATGGGATGGGTGTGCCACTTTGCATGTAATTCAATTCCACCTAGTTGAAGGTGTGTGCAAAGTATTGTGCCCATCGGATATGCTTTGCATTGTCGATCAAGCATTAAACACCGTTTCTGGCTCAATGTCATGCACAACCATGAAAAAACACAGTCCTAAGTGTCTTAATCAAACAAGTACTTATCGGATGGGGGCTCCACTTTGCACGCAAGTCCATTTCAACTAGGTTCATATGCATGCAAAGTATTTTCACCACCGGATACGCTCTGCATGGCTGATTATGCATTATACAACGTTTTTCCCATAGTGATATGCACATCCGTAAAAAAACACGCCCTTAGGTATGTTATCTACCCAAGTACTTATCAGATGGGTGTGCCTCTTTGAGAAAATTTCAATACCACCTAGGTTGAGGCATAGGAAAAGTGTTATGCCCATCCGATATGCTTTGCATGGTCGATCGACCATTAAATACCATTTTTGCCTTAGTGTCATGCACATCCGTAAAAAAACACGCTGCTAGGTGTGTTATCCGATCAAGCACTTATGCGATGGGAATACCACATTGCATGTAAGTCAATTCCACCTAGTTGAAGATGTGTGCAAGGTATTGTGACCATCGGATATGCTTTGCATTGTCAATCAAGCATAAAACACCATTTTTGCCTTAATGTCATGCACAACCATAAAAAGACATGGCTGCAGGTGTGTTATTCCAACAAGTACTTATCGGATGGGGGCTCCACTTTGCACGCAAGTCTGTTTCCACTATTTTGAGGTTTGTGCAAAGTATTGACACCATCGGATATGTTTTGCATGGTTGATCATGCATTATACACCATTTTTTCTCTAGTGATATGCACATCCGCAAAAAAACATGCCCTTAGGTGTGTTATCTGACCAGATGGGTGTGCCTCTTTGAGAAAATTTCAATACCACCTAGGTTGAGGCATACAAAAAGTTTTGTGCCCATCGGCTATCCTTTGCATGGTCGATCGAGCATTAAATACTATTTTTGCTCTACTGTTATGCACATTCGGAAAAAAACACGCTACTAGGTATGTTATCCAATCAAGCACTTATGGGATGGGAGTGCCACTTTTCATGTAAGTCAATTCCACCTAGTTGAAGGTGTGTGCAAAGTGTTGTGCCCATCGGATATGCTTTGCATTGTCGATCAAGCATAAAACCCCGTTTTTGCCTTAGTGTCATCATGCACACCCATGAAAAAACACAGTCCTAGGTGTATTAATCAAACAAGTACTTATCGGATGGGGGCTCCACTTTGCATGCAAGTCTATTTCAACTACGTTGAGGTGCGTGCAAAGTATTGTCACCATCGGATATGCTTTGCATGGTCGATCACGCATTATACACCGTTTTTTCCCTAGTGATATGCACATCCGCAAAAAAACACACCCTTAGGTGTTTTATCAGACCAAGTACTCATCGGATGGGTGTGCCTCTTTGAGAACATTTCAATACCACCTAGGTTGTGGTGTAGGAAAAGTGTTATGCCCATCGGATATCCTTTGCATGGTCGATCGAGCATTAAGTATTATTTTTGCTCTAGTATCATGCACACTCGGGGGGTCCACCTTACATAAGCCAGCTATACAACGTGCGTTCGAAAGGTATTTAAAAAACCCCTCTGTAACCACATTTTATCTATTTATATACCCCTACTATGAATTTTTGGATCAATAATTATATCCCTTCCATAAATTCAAAATTTAAGAAGCCTATATTTTTTGCCCTCCTCTTGTACATTTCAGTGTAAGTTGAAACAAACGCTACTTCTGAGAAATTGTATTGTATAATTGAATAAAACCATTTAAATTGTATGTCGCTGAGATGCATGCTTTACATCCATACTACTACCTAATAGAACGTATTTTCAACTTTTGATCTTTTCAATTCTCAAATTCTCATGTATTTACTTGACCTTATCCAATTTTGTTTCCCTTGCATGCTCCCAAACTGTCACCACCTACTAGAGATTTGCATGAAGTAACTTGAATTGAACAATTAATAAAATGGCACAAACTTATAAGAAGATGGCTTAAACTTTAACCTTGTGTTAATCTATTGTATAATTGAATAAAACCATTTTAATTGTATGTCGCCTAGATGCATGCTTTACATCCATACTAGTACCTAATAGAACGTATTTTCAACTTTTGATCTTTTCAATTCTCAAATTCTCATGTATTTACTCCACCTTATCCAATTTTGTTTCTCTTGCATGCTCCAAAATTGTCACTACCTACTAGAGATTTGCATGAAGTTACTTGAATTGAACTATGAATAAAATGGCACAAACTTATAAGAAGATGGCTTAAACTTTAACCTTGTGTTAATCTAATGGGAGTTTTTATATTAAATATGATGCATGTAGTAGCATTATGTTGATGTAGTGCAAGCTATAGCCAAATTTCATCAAAAGTACCAAATGAAAAGGTAGAGTTGAATCCAAAGTACAAGCATATTGATATCTAAAAATAGATACAAGTTACAACCAAGACTTGTCATCAAGAGTTTAATCAAAACCTTAAACTTAGACGTGGCAAAAAATCAGCTAGAGATAGCTAGACTAAAGGTTGTTACACAGACTTCTCCTCCTCATCGATGGATCCTTGAATGACCTCAGCTGGATAACACGGAGGATGTGGAATTGTCTTGTTTATAGTGTAAAGATTATAGCCAAGGGAGGGCCCTAAAACAGGCCACTTGGCTTCCAAATTCGACCCTCCATCCAGTATTGCCCTGTTTATTCACCAATAAGAATCAAGAATTTTGCATGATTAATGTTAGATATAGCTAGAAAACGTTTGCACTCAAGTTTATCTAAATTACTTGACTTACAAAAAATATAGAATTATATCTGAAGAAAAGTTTGTATTCAAGTTTATCTTAAGGTATTTGACTTACAAAAAAATGTAGAATTTTGCCTCAAGAACTAGCCAACTCCTTATGCGATACATGTGACATATCATTATCTGAAACCAAAATTAGCCAAGGATGATCCTTAGATGATGTAGCTCATTATAAAACATTATGGAAAGTTTTACCTTACATGAAAAATGCAAAGTAAACTTACCTAGCACTTTTCAAAAAGTCATTAAAAACTTTGTAGTCATTCTCATCTAGTTGGTACTTGTCTGTTCTTACAATATATGTCAAATTTGCTAATGCAATAATTGTTTCAATGTCCACCATGTTTAAGTCTGTCAAATCATAAGTAAACATTTGTGCTCCTTTTGCCCTTTGATACCATCCAAGCTGAACTTCCAAACCTTGGGGCCTATCTGCTAAATCAAAGCCATGCTTATAATCCACGTACCTCCCTCCGACTTTCTTCCTCATCTTTTGAACTCTTCCTAAGTACCATGTACCATGAGTTGCATCCATCTTCCTCGTGTTTGTAGCTTTGCCATTTCTTTTCATGTGTTGATTTCCTTGTCCTTTTGTGTCATCATGAAAGTATACAGCACAGTCACAACCTATGCCAAATAAATTTCCATTTGATGATTGTGCTTTTGCTTCATGGTTGAAGTAAACACCTTGCTTTACCCTTGTGAGTCTATCTTTTGACAAGGTTGGACATCCATTGAGTTGGCTCACCAATGTTGACTTGAAAATAAACTTTCCGTCCACCTCTACAATGGGGCTAATGTTTTTCTTAGGGGGCATGTTTCTTGTTTCCTTCAAAATGTCATCAATTTCATGTCTAATCTCACTAAGTGCAATAACCTCTTCACTTTCATTGCTATTCTCGTCCATAGATTCTTCTTCACCACATGGCTCCACAAAGTCATCATTCTCATCAGCTTCTCCCATTTCAGCATCTAGCTTACACGATGTAGACCCTGCATCCAGCCAAGGTTGAAACCACCATTTCAAGTCTTCAGCCTTGCTAGGTTTCAAATCCAAAGACTCGCATAGTATGTGAGCTTGTTGTAAGCCCTCCTTCAATGCATCAATCATCTTTTCATCAGAAGAAACACTCTCATAGTCACCTAGATTTTCTTCAATCATCCCTTCTTGTTTATTCAAATGTTTCCATATATGCTCTTGCTTTTTATGAGCCCTAGAGAAAGTTAGACCATTTTGAGCACACTCATGCATGGCAATTTTATTCAAGCTACCAATGCTATGTAGAAGATCTCCAAGATCAAATGCTCTTTCTTGCCCAATCATGCCTCCAACTTTACTAAAATAGATTTCAGCAGCATCAGAACCGGTAAGATGTAGTGGACACTTCAGATTAGGATAAAAATCTCGAAACATCTTCATGAGCAATACAACAAAATGACAAGAAAGTATGCAGTCCGTATAAGCCTCCTTACTGATGAAATTTTTCTTCAAGGTGTAGGTTGGATGGTGATGAATCCATAGTCACCAAATTTTGAAAAAGAAGACTACCTTGGCTGCAAGCACCACACGCTCCTTCAAGATCAAATATGGTGACAAGAAAATATCAATATAATCAGCAACAATCATCAAATAGGCCTCAGTCCCCTTCATACTTCTTTCTTTTTTTTGAAGTTTTCTCAAACATTTCTGTACTTGTCTACTTGCAATCCTTTGAGTTGCTCCCCAATTTTGTCGATCATTCCTTTGAATATCTCCATCTCGTAGCTTGTGCTCCTCAATTGAAAAAGAATTGTAAACAATAGATACATGATTTAGTGTGATCCAAACACATCCAATTGCTAGTTGTCGAGTAGGACTATCAAGTGGGCTTGTAAGTTTCTTTCCACAGTGTACAAAGTCTTGATCATGAAGGCCATACACATTTCCTCCTACAATTTTTGCTCTCATATTCCATCCACACCAATTGATAGCAAAAGGTTGTTCGCTTTTCTCCAAATAGTCTTCAAGCATCAACTTTCGTCTTCTACTATCTCCATCTGAAGCATGTCCAATTATGGGTCCAACTTTATCTTTTAGGTTTGCATTCCACATGGTCTCCAAAAGATTCCATTGGTTCCTTACAAAATCACTATCAAAACGATTGCATGTGCAATGCACAATCAAAGCCAAACGTGGAAGAAGATCATGAAGAGGATTAACAATCAAAAGTCTAGCATAATGACCTATGATATGATTTTGAAAAGCATCTATAATATTCGAGTATCCTTGTGAGCCTTCACCAACAACAATGGAGTCATTTGATGAGCATTGATGATATTCTCCTTTCTTTCCACAAAACCCAATAAGAGTGTCATCTTTTGCATTCCATCTACACAACACGATTATAGAGTTTAATAACTTCCTCATCTTTTTGAGAGATTTCCAAACATAGCAATTATAAATATCTTGATGATATAGATAAAAGTAGAATGCATAGAGAGCTAAAATTACCTTATTCGACGCTTAATGGTTGTCTCATCTTCCACTATGATAACTGGAACTATAGAAATGACTCCATATCTTTTTTTTGCATCCATATAGATCTTCCCAACAGCATCGAATATGTATTCGTGCTCACCACAAATAAATTCAATTTCTTTTCTTCCTTGCCTTCTGGTGGTAGACAAAGATGGACCTCCAAGGTTTATACTCAAGAACTCATGTAGTCTTGGACCACCCCATAGCTTAATAACTTCATATATGATTTTTGTAGAGTCACTAAACCTGTGTCCTTGCTTTGACCGTAACATGTTCTATGCCACTTCTTGAAAAAACTCCCACAAGGCTGATTTTCCACCAAACTTTCCTTGTCTATGAGCTTCAATTATGTTGTTACAAAAGCGTCGAACATCTTTCCTATTTATACATTCAAAACTTGATTCTTTCAAAGTTTTGACTCTGACTGACAGCATTACAATTTTTGATGTTGCCCACCACAGCCTTCTTTTTTCTTCATTCAAACTTTTCCTACACTCAAAAGTGGCATTTTTTAGCTCTTCAATTGTCAGGTAGTCTACCCGCCTTCCTTTGCCTCTTTTCCTAGTTCCTCTCTTCTGAACGGCAAGATTCTCCCTATATAATCTCATACGAAAATCAGAACAACCTGAAATTTTCTTACAGTGTTCACATGAGAAACCTTGAAATGGAACTCCAATGATTGATATACGAAGACAATTTATGTGCCTGAAGCATCCATCTATCTTGTATTCCATATTCCCATCATGTAAAGTGGCCTTTGTATATGGTTCACAAAACCATTCATGCCCCATCTTTTGATCCATCAAAAATGACTTAATATTAATTTCACAACCATTGACATGAACGTTAGCTTGCCATAATCCCCAACATAACAAATTTATATTTGATGATGAAGATAAGAATGACTCAGTCAAGGAATCAGAAAGAGATTCTGTCTCACCACATTTTGGTTGCAACACTTTAAACTCCTTTGTTTGTACCAGGAACCTTCCCAACGATGTTTGTCATGGATCTTTGTCAAAATGCTTCCTAGGTCGGCCAACAACCCTTGATAATACTGGACATGGCTCCATTGATTTCTTGCTGGAAGAAGTGATGTGAGCTTTTCCTTTGATATGTTCTGATAAAATTGTTTGTAGATCTGAACCTCGAGGGCACAAAAACAACCATTTTCCATCATATCCACATGCCACTCTTACAGCATTTTTATCCTTGTAGTCATTCAAAGTTGCTTCAACTATCTCAAACTTTGCTCCTGCAACATACTCGATAATGAAAAATTTCAGAAGAATATTTTTTTGACCCTATTTATGAAAATTTTAACAAAAGAAAGATTTTTGTCATCTCTACATGCTTCTAGTGGAGATTACCTTCATGAGAATTATTGAAAGTGTGCATTTCCTCAATAGCATCAAGAATTATTGTTGCATCATCAACATCGTCCTGAGCGTCCTTCATGCTATCTTTTCGAAGACATGCTTCTTCAGTGATAAATCCTCGATTGGCAGCATATCTTTTTTGATGTTTCTGGCTTTCTAGAATATGGGTTCTTAGAAAATTAGACAAGCAAGTGTAAGCTGATTGCTTGCCTTCAATGGACCCTGATCCATATGGCATTCCACATTCAACACACCAAATTCGAACTTTAGGCTTTCCATTAAGATCCTCTGTGAGGAGCTCAAATTTATCATCTCTAGGTGTCTTACGCTGCCTCAATTTTTTGCGAACTTTTTCACAATGACTATCCGAATCTTCAAGAATAGACGTTGCTAAAAGTTTACTTTTGTGCATGTTTAAACCATGACTACAAGAAACATGATCACGTCTTTCATCAACATTTACAATATCAACTTCTTTATGAATATTATCTGATGTTCTGCAAACACGTTTTGATGGTGTGATCTCATCGACAATCGTACTTAGAGACCTCTTTATACCAACACACCTATCCTCTTCAACATTCCAACATTCTTCTTGTATTGTATTTAGTATGCAACCTTCATCATCATTGTCATCTTTGATAACAAAGTGAAAAGGAACATTAATGATTCCATCTTGCATAATCTCCTTACGTATCATGCTATAGGTAGAGTCACCAAGCACTCTAACATATCCCAAAAGCTTCTTCTCAGATGATCCATAGTCAAACACCTTTATGTGAGTCTTTGAAGCCATGATATGATCAATAGTATACCTAATCAAAATAAGAGAAAAATATAAATAAACTCATAACTTTTAAATTCTAAATGGTATGCCATAGTCTAAATCACTAATGATATTTATTGAAGATCAATATTCTAGCTTAAGAGGAGAGAAAAATAAAGTATTTCACAAACGCTATATCAAAACAAAAAAGTTGAAATGTTTTTTATATACATAAATAGATCATGTACTAGAAAGAAAACCATCAATCTTTGGAATATTATGTAGAAACTGTAGTGCTACAAAAGGTTACAATGCATCATGTCGTAATGCACTTTCACATGTGACTTTGAATATAACTTCAAATGTATGAGTAACATCTGTTGCAGTAGGTCTAGCTTTAGGAATAGGATTTCTCATTTCCTCTATTCTCTTCCACCAACGCTTTAAGTGATCTAACTTAGTTGTATCTTGGATGTGAACAAAGTACTTGTAAGCTAGCCGATACAACTTTTCCAATGAAAAGGCTGCAGTATAAATATCAGTTTCCTTGGAAAACTTTGCATATGGAAAAGTATACAACTCAAGAGCCAACCACTTTCTTCGCATGCATCGCTCTTTGAATTGAGGGTCACATCGATCCTTGCCATCATTGACATATTTATCACTCTTGCTTAATCCCCAATCGATAATTCCTATGAAGACCTTATCAGACTCACTATCAAAGTGAAGCATAATGTTCGAAGGATGCAAGTCATTATGCAAAAGGTCTTTTCCATGCATGTATTTTAACGTCCCCATCAAAGTACCAGCTAGATTTACGGCATGAGTACGGACACGAGATAAATGGTCTAGCTCCTCTCCCACATAGACTGAGTTCATAGCATTTAACCTTGACCATTTGTCCAATGTCTCCCCATTCCAATACTGGTATACCAATCTTGGAGGATTTATCACACGAGCAATCGTGCGAACAAGTCCTTTATGAGGTAATTGGGCTTGCATTGTTTCCATATTTGCCATTAACTCTCGCATGGACCTTCTCTCTTCCCTTTCACTTGGCTTTTGAGATACCTTAAGTTTCTTAATGGCAAAGGTCTCTTTTGGATCAAAGCAGTCTACACCAATGATGTTACCTTTCACCACTCTTCCATATGAGCCTTCACCCAGCACATAATCTTTCTCTTGTACATGAATCTGTTGCTTCTCAAGAAAAAACAAAGATGGCATTTTCAATCCTATGGGATTGACACATTCTTTTGAAGAACTGGCATTGAATGCTTCCCTCTTTGAACTCATAACTGCCTTCCACTTTAAGGAAAACCAATCAATCAACTCTTCTTTATTATTTGTATCTCTGAGATTGAATGTGCTTGTCCGCTTTTCATAAACACTTTTAACTCTTCCTAGTTCTATGCGAATACTCACACAAAAATTATCTTGAAATTCATATTGCATATTCCATTGTGGATCTTCATTCTTCATCATGGTAATGACATCAGAGGAAAGATCCACACAAAGCTTATCCATCCCTCTTTCCCCTAAGTCAAAATACTTTTCCAAATCTTCCTGCGTTTTTGATAACAAGCTCATGCAAAGACACTTTGAGAATATTTTTCGCATTCCTTCCTTGAATCTATATTCATATAACACGCGTTTTTTATGACTCTTCATCTTGTCCATGTTACCTTCTGCGCATAAAACAAAATTAGTTGCTTTTGTAAGATTATCCTCTCTCTCTCTCTCTCTCTCTCTCTCTCTCTCTCTCTCCCTCTCTCTCTCTCTATCCCTTCCTCTCTCTCTCACACACAACTAAACGGTTTGATTCTTGTGAGCATGTAGATGCATTTTCAATTATTGACTTGATTTTATAAGCATTCTTCCAAGGGAACTGCAGACCGTGTCAGGAGACCGGAGTACTCCCAAGGTTACATTGCTTACATACTTTACATTGCACGACTTGATTCTCTAAGCATTCTGCCAGGGGAATTGCAGACCGTGTCAAGAGACCGGAGTGCTCCCGAGACTAGATTGCTTACATACTATATATTGCGTGACTTGATTCTATAAGCATTCTACTAGGGGAATTGTAGACCGTGTCAAGAGACCGGGGAGTGCTCCTGAGGCTAGATTGCTTACATACTATACATTGCACGACTTGATTCTGTAAGCATTTTGCCAGGGGAATTGCAGACCGTGTCAAGAGACCGGAGTGCTCCCGAGGCTAGATTGCTTACATACTATACATTGCATGACTTGATTCTGTAAGCATTCTGCCAGGGGAATTGCAGACCGTGTCAAGAGACCGGAGTGCTCCCGAGGCTAGATTGCTTACATACTATACATTGCACGACTTGATTCTGTAAACATTCATCCAGGGGAATTGCAGACCGTGTCAAGAGACCAGAGTGCTCCCGAGGTTAGATTGCTTACATACTATATATTGCATGACTTGATTCTATAAGCATTCTACTAGGGGAATTGCAGACTGTGTCAAGAGTGCTCCCGAGACTAGATTGCTACATACTATACATTGCACAACTTGATCTGTAAGCATTTTGCCAGGGGAATTGCAGATCGTGTCAAGAGACCGGAGTGCTCCCGAGGCTAGATTGCTTACATACTATACATTGCACGACTTGATTCTGTAAGCATTCTGCCAGGGGAATTGCAGACCGTGTCAAGAGACCGGAGTGCTCCCGAGGCTAGATTGCTTACATACTATACATTGCAGAACTTGATTCTCTAAGCATTCTGCCAGGGGAATTGCAGACCGTGTCAAGAGATCGGAGTGCTCCCGAGGCTAGATTGCTTACATACTATACATTGCATGACTTGATTCTGTAAACATTCATCCAGGGGAATTGCAGACCGTGTCAAGAGACCAGAGTGCTCCCGAGGCTAGATTGCTTACACACTATACATTGCACGACTTGATTCTATAAGCATTCTGCTAGGGGAATTGCAGACCGTGTCAAGAGACCGGAGTGCTCCCGAGGCTAGATTGCTTACATACTATACATTGCATGACTTGATTGCTTAATACATACTAAGACTATAGAAATATTAAAGCATAAAGCATAAATGGCATAGAAGCAGAGGCATATATAAACATGAAATTATTTGTTGCATGCTATATGCTCTCTCGACACTCACTCAGCTTAGTCTATTCAACAATTCAATCCATGGAACCTTGCCTTCCGATCTCTTCTCGCTCTCCAAACTCCAATACCTTTCTCTCTCGTCCAACTCCTTCTCCATCGCTCCTCCTCCTCTCCTTTCCAACCTCACCCAACTTTCTCGTGTTGATCTCTCTCATCACGCAGCTTGAAGGGTGACACCTGATTTGTAACCACAGCAATTGCGCCTGAGGATAATCATTACCTTGGTGCATTTGTCGTTTCTGGTAGCCTCTCAACTGAGTTGGACCTGCACATGGGACCCTCATCAGTCTCAACGGAGCTCACAAAACGGAGCTGCCAAAGCATGTAAACGGAGCTCGTCATTCACCTTAACAATGAAGGTGAATTTGCTTCACCGCCCCCCCACTTTTATTGCACTATCAGAACGATTCAAATTTTGGAAAGAGGCTTGGACGATAATGATTCAATATTTGGAAAGAGGCTTGGACGATAACGATTCAATATTTAGATTAGTCTTGCTTATCATCCAGATCATTCGCAAGGAGAAACATGACATGCAAAACTGCAAGAGGAGCTGCTCCTTTCCTCCAAACCCGATTCTTGTGATGCTTGCTATCATCCAGATCATTCTGAAGGAGAGAGGGAGGTGCAAAACAAGAGCACCTGCTCCTTTCCTCCAACCCGATTCAAGAAAGTCTCACTGTGCAGTGGACAGTCTTGCGAAGAACTCTTGCAGCTACAGTAGGCCTGGACTGCATTGCATATTGTAACATTTGGAGAGCTTCCCATATAATTATACCCAGCCACATATCGAGGGACCGGAAGTCTTGAGGGTAATGTTCACCAGCACTACCTAGCTTGTTGACGTATCAATGCCACCCACGAACATATCCTAGCATGATGATGCCTGTATCGCAAGAAAATGGACGAACAATCCTGAACCAACATAACCAGTCACGCTTAGACAAGCTTGCAAAAGAGAAGGGACTTGATTTAATCCTGTATCTCTGTTGTATCGTGCCCTAGACCATCACCGACAAGGCATCGACCTTTTTGCTCCATCACTTCTTAAACGCTCTTTCTATGATCTTGCTCAAGCATTCAAACGCAAACGAACTCGACTCATGCTACACTTGCTCAACAATTAGGAGATGAGTTCAGAGAGCACTACAGTATTTAAATCGTTCAATCTTGTCGCCAATATTATCCTCAAACCTTCCGCTCGAGATGTGGCTACTGGCTAGTATGATGGGGTTGCTCAAGATTTCAATCGACAAAGCCAGTAAATGTAGAGCGTGGATGGCGCCTGAGGATAATTCTCATCGTGCATTGTTTGTTGTTTCTCCAAGGTTGCTGACTTGGTAGCATAGATGGGGTAGACTTGATGATGGGACCCTTCCACTCTTAACGGCCTTCCACGAAATTACCCGGCCTTCACCACTGCCCATGAATTACCCTGCCCATCTCTCTGCCAACGATTTCGAATTCCCTGACACACCTACCACAGTGGCTCTACACTCTCAACCATCCACCAGAAATCTTTGTTGTTCATTTTTTTTTCGTTCGCTCCCACGGCGAAATCGATTCAGAAAGTCTATTGACACACTGAGATAAGTTCGAGTTGGCATCGATTCAGCTTCCTCAATCCGCTGATTGTTGATCCGCAAGTGCTCATTTAGGCACCCCGATATGACCAGGTCTCAAAATCATCGAAACTACATAACTTTGAAAAACGAGTTTGCATCGATTCAACTTCCTCAATCCACCGATTCTTGATCCGCAAGTGCTCATTTAGGATAAACGGTGAAAGAACCAGCCAAAAAAGGAAGGGATGAACCCGCAATTCTTGAGCTACAAGCCTCATCACCTATTGCAGCTAATATACTCTGCTCATTGACAACGGATGTCTATTGCCTAGGAAAGGCACTTAGTCGACATATGCGTGGCATCTATTGTCCAAAATGGAAATTGTAGGTTGCATTACCCATCATCCCTGTCTTCTATGCTGGATTACAAATATAACTTGCAACAACTAGCTCTACAGTTCCAAGTTCCTTTTCTCTCTTGAAGAATGAAAATAGGTGATTGTCTCGTTCACAAGGGTTACGCTATAAGTTATTGTCGTGATGGACAAGACCAACAAGAATGGAGACCTTGAGCTCTTTGATAGCTGCATAGGCATGTGGCAGACAAGGCCATACTCCTCCAAAGTTACGCTAGCCAAGGCTACTTACTCATTGCTTGCCTCGAAAGTCCACTAACAAATTTTTTGCCTGACCAAGTTGCCGGCAAGCCGCAACAGTGCATTCTTTTCTACGTAATTTGCCCAGAAGCGAGCTCATAGAGATCCTTGCGAAGCATTCGTTGTGACGGCGCCCATATCTCATCAATATACTAGAGGTTGATCACTGGCTCACGAACAGGCTTCTCGCTGTGGATCAACAAAGGAGACTGTCTTGTGAATCGGGTTGGAGAAAAGAATCGGCTGGGTCTTGTTCGGCAAGTTGTGCCCCATGTTCTTGAACCCAATTCGCTTTTGGAGACGCAACGCAAACCCACACGTCCATGAGCCCGCTACAAATTTGAATCTTCCCCAGGGTGCATTAGATGTAACGGGTGGCTGGCAGGCAATCAAAACGAACGGGTAAAGGTAAATGAAGACCTCCGTCGGGTCATCTCCCTTGGGTCTGGTCCCATGTGCAGGTCCAGGTCAGCTGGGGGTGGGATCCTTCAGAAACGCCAAAGGCACCACGGTAGAGATTATCCTGAGGCGTGGATGGCAGGCAGTGAAGCCGTGAAAGTCAAGATAATTGATAGAGCTTCGTTTTTACAGTTGTCCTGCTGATCTGCCTGCACCGTTTTGTGAGTTCCGTTAAGATGGAAGGGAGTCCCAAAAGGGCCCAAGTGCAGGTCCAGGTCAGCTGAGACTCGAGAGTATTCTTCATGAATCCTTGAGAAACGACAAATGCACCAAGGCGAAAATTATCCTCAGGCAGCAACCGCATGGCTCAAGCGCACTTCCAATATCTTGGAGGCTGCCGCTGCCGAGTTGCTGCTAATGCGTCTTACGCACAGTTCCGCCTTACCTTTGGTCGAGCTGCGGTCGCCTCTACTCACCAGTACAATATCACAAGATAGCTCTTCTTTGCTTGTCGATTGCAAGCTTTGCAGCTCTGCATGGCCACCAGCAACCGCCACCCTCTCCCATCGCGCTCCACCATCAACTCTACAACCCTTTCCTCCTTTCCCATTGTGCATTTCCTCGCTGTTGCCCAACCTATCATACCCACGTAGCCTCTGAATCCGTGCACTTGTTCGCCCCTTCACTGCCGCAAACATATCGCTCGATCCGGATGTGGCGCTACAGGACCAGCTCCTTCTCTGGTCCTCTCCCTCCTCAGCTCCTCCTCCTTCCCCATCTCCGCTTCCTCTACCTCTCCTCCAATTCCTTCTCTCATACCATCTCCTCCCAGACCTTCTCCTCCCCCTCCTCCTCCCTCTTCTCCCTCGACCTCTCCGATAACCACCTCTCTGGCCCTCTCCCTCCCAACCTCGCTTCCCTTCTTCACCTCTCTTCCCTTAACTTCTCCAGGAACTCGCTCACCGGTCAGCTCCCCTCCCAGCTCTCCAACCTGCTTAGCCTCTTCTCCCTCGACCTCTCTTCAACCACACCAACCTTTTACGAAACTTCAGAAGATGCATGAAACTCAAGCGCACGCACCCTCAGCCTTTTACGAAACTTTAAATAGCGACGAGCAAGCGACAACCTCAAAGTACCTGGAGTTCAGAATCCTGGAGTCTAGACTGGTCACTGGAGTTCGCAAATGGAAACGTTATTTTCAGCTTCAACTTTCTTTCGTTTGAAGTTTGCACTCTGCTTGCAGCTCGAAGAAGTCGGCTGTTGGAGACTGTGCTGTGTGCACTGTGGAGCACTAACTACGAAGTGGATAGTGGAGTACAAACTACAAAGTGGGCTATGGAGTACGAACTACGAGAAGCGAAGAAGGTCTGTGGATTGAACATGGAGCCTTGTCTTGAACAACGAAATGTTCAAGAATCAAGAAAGGCCTTAGAAGTTTCTAAACCCTAAGAGAAGATAAGGTGGCTTAATCTACGACTACAAAGATATTAGATCTACGGCTATAAATTAATCTACTTTTTAGTGTTAAGTTATTTTAAATATTACATATATCTCTTTTATATTTTATCATATATTACTAATTTTCAAAGTTCCTAGGCAATCTTAACGTATTCTATAGGAAACTTTAATTGTAGCTTAAATTTTAAAGGTTAATATTTCAAATACCTTTAAAATACATTTTGCCATTAAATTTAGCCCTTATAAATAACCTACTTGGCACAACTTATACCAGTTTTTTTCAATTTTAACCGGTGCAAAATACACTAAAGGGAGGTTTTTTCTAACACTGGTTCATACACATGAAAGACCAACCATCAACACTCCCTTATCACTCAATGGTGTACATCATACAAAGAAAGTTTCAATATTCTCACAAGGCAAGGCTTTTAGGAATAGGTCTAATGTATTCTCCAAGAAATAGTTAACAATCCCAATTCCATAATGTTTTGATGTTGAATCCTTGGGTTCTTTCCAATGTAATGGAAATTTGATCATCAAAAAATATCATCACGGGATCTACTCTAAGATCTAGCATCGAATCTGCATACTCCAAGATTTGTCACAAACCATCTCATCCATGTAGCCTCACATCCAATTTCAAAAATCTTGAATACTATACTATCACCTTCAACAATCTCCATCGAAAACTTTATAGCATTAAATGCCATTGATTTGAGTATCTAGGCCCTTTAGGATTTTGATCGAGCAATTTAAACATCAAATCTCTTAGCTCTTGTAGTATAACCCTTGCTCAAAGAGTGAATTTCGTTCAATAATATTATTCCATCCATTCTTCAAAGTATGATTAGCCATATGCTTGATAGCAGTGCACTTTAGATGGAGAAGAACTAGCATGCTCATCAATATTTTGAACCTCAGCATTCACCATAAAAACTTGTCGAGCCTATATCAAGAGCATTGCTCAATGTATTATAGTGAACTTCATATGCTATATCTTTGCTTGAACTTTGAAGGATCACCAACATTATAATCGCTTGAAGGATCACAACAACATCACAAGTTTCAAGAGCATCACTCAACACATCATGGTGAACTTGATATGTTGCATCTTTGATTGAAGGATCATAAACATGACAATCACTTGATGGAACTAGTGTGATATGTTCCCAACATGAAAGGGGTGCTTTGTTAGAACACATCTTCCACATACCTTGAAAGCATGCATTATAGTAGCATGATCTAAGTGGTGCTAAGTGTTAAAGAGTACCCATTAACAAAATGAAGGGAAAGAGTGTTAGGAATGGAATCATAGCTCCATAAGACATCTCTATTCACATTTTGTCTCCATTTTGTTCTTCAACTTCCTAGAAAAAGCATTCAAAATATATGTCTTTCAGGAGATATAAAGTGTGAGCCTACATTTTATGCTAGCCTGTAGGAATGTCACAACATCACTAGCACGTTATAGCTTTACACCACCTTGCTTTATATTTTTATGAGTCAGCATTCTATTTATAATGGCCCTTGCACTATCGTGCTCTCCCTTGCCATGTCCAGGTCTAAGAAAGTTCCAAATCATGCACAAGCTAGTGAGACTAATAGACATGGACATGAATAGTGAACTACAAAGGTCTACGTGCTTTGAACTGGGAGGCTATGCCATCAAACTAGAAACTCAATGTTTCTTTACAAGTAATTACAATCATTCGTGGTGTAACATAAAGCAATGTTATATGAACAAATTTTTGTGCTTCTTATCATTTGAAATGTAGAAGGTTATAAATATAGGAAAAGGTTATGTAGAAGGTTATATATAGGGTAAGGTGGTACTCTTTTTCCACTTTAAAGTGGTCAAGTTTGTCGGGCCCAAAAGATACATAAGTGGGAGAACTTTTGGATATTCAAACTGTACATGCTCGCAATGTAGTAGAAGCTTGCAATAACATCCTATAGTAGAAATTTCCTTAAGCCCATTCCACATTCAAATGTTCTTTCAAACACAATTTATCCACTTTGCAGAGCTTGACATTAGGTTACTAAATTTCCACTATCTCAAAGCATAGCTTAAAAGATACAATTTGAGTCCTCTCTCTCTCTCTCTATGTGTGTGTGCGTGTGTGTGTCCTCTGTGTGTGTGTGTGTGTGTGTGTGTGTGTCTCGCTGAATCCAATACTAATATCTACTTATTATAACTGTGGGGGCTAGTCATACATTAAAACTTTCAGCTACCCAACAACAAATTGTGACTGCTCTTAAACATCATCCTAGTTCAGACAATATTTAAAAAATAACTTTTAATTTGAATCTGAGAATAAACACACCCTACCTGTTAATTTAAAAATGGTGTATAAAATTACCCCTGCTATAAATATATTTATGTAAGTCTTGAGAATTAAAATACCCCTCATTTTGAACTCTCATAGTATACTTACATTTCCCAGATGGACCCCCCGAGCATGCACATCCGTAAAAAAACACGCTGCTAGGCATGTTATCTGATCAAGCACTTATGGGATGGGCGTGCCACTTTACATGTAATTCAATTTCACCTAGTTGAAGGTGTCAAAAAGTATTGTGCCCATCGGATATGCTTTGCATTTTCGATCAAGCATAAAACACCGTTTTTGCCTTAGTGTCATGCACAACCATGAAAAAACACGGTCCTAGGTGTGTTAATCAAACAAGTACTTATCGGATGGGGGCTCCACTTTGCACGCAAGTATGTTTCAACTACATTGAGGTGCATGCAAAGTATTGTCACCATCGGATATGATTTACATGGTCAATCACACATTAGACACCATTTTTTCCCTAGTGATATGCACATCCGTAAAAAAACACGCCCTTAGGTGTGTTATCTGACCATGTGCTTATCAGATGGGTGTGCCTCTTTGAGAACATTTCAATACCACCTAGGTTGCAGTGTAGGAAAAGGGTTGTGCCCATCGGATATCCTTTGCATGGTCGATCGAGCATTAAATACTATTTTTGCTCTTGTGTCACGCACATCTGTAAAAAAACACGCTGCTAGGTATGTCATCCGATGAAGCACTTATGGGATGGGTGTGCCACTTTGCATGTAAGTCCATTCCACCTAGTTGAAGGTGTGTGCAATGTATTGTGCCCATCGGATATGCTTTGCATTGTTGATCAATCATAAAACACCGTTTTTGCCTTAGTGTCATGCACAACCATGAAAAAACACGGTCGTAAGTGTGTTAATCAAAGAAGTACTTATCGGATGGGGGCTCCAGTTTGCACGCAAGTCCGTTTCATCTAGGTTGAGATGCGTGCAAAGTATTATCACCATCGGATATGCTCTGCATGGTCGATCACGCATTATACAATGTTTTTCCCGTAGTGATATGCACATTCGCAAGAAAACATGCCCTTAGGTATGTTACCTGACCAAGTACTTATCGGATGGGTGTGCCTCTTTAAGAACATTTCAATACCACCTAGGTTAAGGCATAGGAAAAGTTTTGTGCCCATCGGGTGTGCCTCTTTAAGAACATTTTAATACCACCTAGGTTAAGGCATAGGAAAAGTTTTGTGCCCATCGGATATGCTTTGCATGGTCGATCGAGCATTAAATACCATTTTTGCCTTAGTGTCATGCACATCCGTAACAAAACACGCTGCTAGGTGTGTTATCCGATCAAGTACTTATGCGATGGGAATGCCACTTTGCATGTAAGTCAATTCCACCTAGTTGAAGGTGTGTGCAAGGTATTGTGCCCATCGGATATGCTTTGCATTGTCGATCAAGCATAAAACACCATTTTTGCCTTAGTGTCATGCACAACCATATAAAAACACGACCGCAGGTGTGTTATTCAAACAAGTACTTATCAGATGGGGGCTCCACTTTGCACAAAAGTCTGTTTCAACTAAGTTGAGGTGTTGAGAGTTCACGCTCAACATCATGTGATCATGTGTGCATAGCACCATCACGTGATCATATGTGCATAGCACTAACCTTATAGAGTGCTATAAAGGAAAGGGTTAGATCCCCTAACCCTAACCCTAAAAGGGTTTGTATATATTCTATTTTTTCAACTAATTCTAGTGTACAGTTAGTCATTTGTGGTGTGCTCTCTAGCTGTGCCCTCTCTTCTCATCTCCACTCTTCTCCTCTCCCCTCTTAATATTTTGTCATGGTATCAGAGCTTCCTTGTCTTCCACTGAGACATTGAGATTCTTGAGAGTGTGAGAGAGATTGTGAGATTGAGAGTTCTCTTGAGTGATTGTGAGCATCCTTTCAAATTCCGTTGAGTGATAGAGAATTTCCGTCGATTCATTTGAAAGAATTTCCGTTCATTGGTTTATTCATTTCGAGAGAGAGATTTCTTCCTCTTCCGTTGAGAGAACTTCACTTTCATTCCAAGAGAGATCACTTTCTTCTTGAAAGAAATCATTTTGAGAGATTTCCGCCCATTCATTTTGAGAGAAAGAGAGACATGAATTTCTGCAACTCTCTACCCTTTGCCAAGCTTCGACATGAAGTTGGGACTATAGTAACCCGTTGCTGCAAGCGCAGCCGCCTTCATCGACTCTGACTCCTGTAACTTCTCCTTCCAGACCCTGCCTCTTCCACTGCTCCATTTGAGCCCCGTGTCCATCCCTCCTTCAAGTGAGCATCTGGGGAACCCTGGCGGCGAGGTGACCTTGAACTGCCCTGACGAACGGTCTTTGCCCCTGCCTCATCTGCAGAATACTCCAAACCTCATGCCGCACCTGCAGCAATCTTCATGCGCGTGTTCCAATCAAGGGGCTCTTTGTCAGGGGAAAGATCGTATACTCCAAACCTCGTGCCAGAAGCTTGGCGCAACCTTCTCGTGGAAGGCTACACATGGCTTGCGAGATAGAGGCCTCGCCCGGCTGCCAAGCTTGTGAACGGTGTCCGAGGAGGATTTCCTTCACGTAAATAGGTGCATCGAATTTCAGATACTTCCCATCCACTGTCATGATCTTGATCTTCGATGAGCCTCCTGTGCAAGGTGCTAGAAACTGCGAGCCTTCCTTCATCGGCTACTCCAACGGCGAGCCACAAAGGTTGCCTCTACCACAGCGCACGACCGCCCTCCAAGAAACTCGACCAGCACCAACTTGCTCATGAGCTTCAGCTCATGCGACAGCTCCAAGAGCTCGACTCAATCGTCTCCATCGCCTACGACCAGCTGGCTCAGGTAGCTTTGAGCTCTTGTGCCTCCAACAAGTAGCACACACCATCAACGAGCTCCTCGACTCTCCAACGTTGTGCAAGGCTCCAACAACCCATGGGCTACTCCACCAGCACCCAGCAGTTGCCAAAAACAAGGCGCGCGGCTCCTCAAAGTGCCCATGCACAGCAACGCACGATCTCCAACGGTGGCCTCGACGGAATCTTCATAGATTCCATCAGAATCTTCACAAGATTCCGGTCTCCCTCCTTGCGACACGTGGTAGATAGCCTTAGCCACAACTACCACGTCATCAATCTGCCACGTCATCTTATCTGCCATGTGGTAGATAAGCGCCTCATGAATCTGACACGTGGCAACCTTATCCACAGTGCCACATCATTTGCACCACGTCATCGGCCACGTAAGCAGTCCACGTCATCACCGACTGCCACGTCATTAGTGCCACATCATCAATGCCACATCACCAAGCCACGTCATCAGGCCACGTCATCAGTGCCACGTCACTTGTGCCACATCATCAGTGCCATGTCACCTGTGCCACGTCATCAGTGCCATGTCATTAGTGCCACGTCATTTATGCCACGTCACCAGGCCACATCATCAGGCCATGTCATCAGTGCCACATCACATGTGCCATGTCATCAGTGCCACATCAACATTGCCACGTCACCCTGCTGACATCATCTGTGCCACCTCAGCACTGCCACCTCAGCAGTCCAATCAGCACTGATGCTTGTAGGTACAGTCTCTTGCCAGGCACACTGTGCACACACTGCATGTGCACACTCCTGCCACCTCAGCACAGAGCTTCACTGGCACACCTCTTGCTAAGCATAGTGCCACATCATCACTGCATGTGACTCACAGTGACACATCATTATTGAGCACCATTTGCACTCCTTTTGCCCCTCCACCTAGATCAAGTCATATCTCTTGATCCAGGAAGAATTTGAGGGTGCTCCAAAAAGGAAAGTCGCTCGTTTTTTTGTGCTCTACGCGCTTGTTACATCACGCGCACATTTCGGCGCAAGTTACACTCACATTTGAGCCTCACCGACAAAACCACTTCCTTCACGCACATTTGCCTCTACATCGACGCATCTAACCCAGCACTTAAAAAGAACAAAAGAAAAGGAATTATTTGCTGCTCTTTCATCAATCGACGGTTGGTTTAGATCTAGATCAGAGTAGACTAGATCGCCATAGAGGGGACGCTTTGAATTCCCCAAGTTGCCAATCTAAGCCATGCCCGAAATTCCCGACTAGTACCCTAGTCCATATGCTCACATCCGATTTCACATCATTACATTACCTGAAACCTTACGTTCATCAGTTCAGTGAGCAGACTTCAGAGTTCAGAGGCATTGCAGATTGATTCAGTGGGCAGATAGCACTTGATTTCACACACACATGCCAACATTGTAAAGCCTATTTGGCTATCTCACGACATCGTGCACATCATTTTTCAGCCTTGTAAAGCCTCTTGGCTATTCCCGGCATCATTGCCACAAGCCTTGTAATACAGATCAGATCTTTATACTGCAGTTCTATCTTCACCGACGGTACAGAGAATTCACTTGGCATCTTCAGTGTATTTGCAGTTGATTCATACAGAGTTTTCAGGACACTTTTTGAGTACATTGTTTTTCACCATGTCGACTAGCAACCTCAATCTAGAGGCATCTGCTAAGTTAGACAACTCCAATTATGGTACATGGAAATACCGAATGGAGACCATTCTTTTGCTTCAGGACAAATGGGAGTATGTCGATGGATCTATACCTAGACCATTGGCCGATCCAGCCACCAGTAGCTCTACTCCATCTGTTGTCACAGCACCAGCAACAGAATCTACAACGGGATCTACATCTACACCATCAGTTTCCGCACCAGTAGCAGATCCTGCCATTGCCCGAGCTCAAGCAGAATGGGATAAGAAAGACAAGTATGCCTATCACGTGATCAAGCAGAATGTGCAAGATGTCATGCTAGGACAGCTCAACACAGTCAAGACATCAAAAGAAGCATGGGATATGTTCGCAGCTCTCTACGAGTCCAAGAACACATCCAGGATTCTCACCCTGAGAAACCAGATCAACCAGAGTTTCCACAATAGCAGTGAAACCAGTCATGCTTATGTACTCCGCATCAAAGACTACAACAATCAACTTGCAGCAGCAGCTTGCAGCAGTAGGAGAGACTATGAATCCCGCAGAAATGGTTCAAGTAATCCTGAATGGACTAGGAGAAGGATATGAGAATCTAGTCCAGAGTATTGCCATCCAACGGCAAATTCCAACACTGGAAGAACTTCAGTCAGTTCTACTTGGTGAAGAACTCAAGACTCAGGCCATTCAAGCACGTAAAGGTCATTCTAATGATCAGGCATTCACAGCTTCAGACAGAAGCAGAGGCAAAGGCAGAAACAGAGGTAGATCATATCAGAAAAGTGGTCATCATCAACAAAGTCAAAATCAGCATCAGCATCAGCATCATCCTCAGCAACATCAGAATCAGCAAAGAGGAAATCATTCCAACCGAGGAAGATTCCAAGGATGAGGGAATGCATCCACCAATGTGTCAAACATTCAATGCAACTATTGTCACAAGTTTGGACACTATGAAAGAGATTGCCGCAAGAAGCTGTATGACCAAGGCAGTCAATCCAGCAGGGAATTCCCAAGGAAGAGGAAATCATCGTGGTGGACATTCTAGTCACAGTCATTTTGCAAACGAACATGGCAATATGTTTCTTGCAAGTGAGGAATTGCATCAGACTGATATAATGCACCTAGACACTGATTTCAATCCCAAAGAGGATTTCAGCTATCAAGTCGACCAAGTGGAACAGGATCCTTGGTACATCGACAGCGGTGCATCATCTCATATGACAAATCATCAGGAATGGTTCACAGAAATGAAGCCATTAGAAGGTCAAAAGAATGTCATCTACACAGCAGACAAATACACCGAATCCGGTTCAAGGGACAAGTGTTATCCCCATGAACAATTTCACTGGTACAAAAGGATTAGTCAAAGATGTGCTCTATGTTCCGAAGCTCAGCAAGAATAGGTCAAATGACGGAACACAACTACAAAGTCATCTTCGACGATGATGAATGCACTATCAGAGACAAATCCAAAAGAGGTCAGCTAGTAGCAAAAGGTGTCAAGGAAGGATGCTTATACAGGATGCTAGCTATAGTACCAGATAAGCATGCCATGTCAGCTCAAATGCAACAGATGCCACTATCTGCAAAATGGCACAAGAGATATGGTCATGTCAACTTCAAGTACTTGTTAGACCTCAGGAATCAAAATATGGCAATTGGGATTCCGAAGCTACAGTTTCTTGGAAAAGTTTGTGAAGCATGTTGCTTCGACAAACAAAAGCGAACCAACTTTGTCAGAAGTACCTCTCGTGCACGAGGTATTCTTGATTTGATTCATACAGATGTATGGGGTTATGCCCAGACCCGCAGCATCAATGGTTCACTTTATTACTTGACCTTCATCGACGACTACAGCAGATATTGTTGGGTCTACTTTCTGAAAGAGAAATCTGAAGTGTTTGCCAGATTTCAAGAATTCAAAGCCATGGTAGAAAACCAAACAGGCAGAAAGATCAAGGTCATGAGATTAGACAGAGGAGGTGAATACATGTCTTCAGCCTTCATGAACTTTTGCAAAAATCACGGCATTTGAAGACAATTCACATGTGCAGATACTCCTCAGCAAAATGCAAGAGCTGAAAGGAAGAATGGGACTTTAGCAGACAGTGCTAGAGCAATGCTTAGTGAAAAGCATCTTCCGAATCAGTATTGGGCAGAAGCAATAGCTACAGCTAACTACTTGCTTAATCAGCTTCCTACCAAACCGATACAAGGTATGACTCCTTATGAAGCATTCACTGGACACAAGCCACGCATTGGGCATCTCCGCATATTTGGTTGCATAGCATATGCCCACATACATGATGATCATCGCAGGAAATTGGATGCAAAGTCACGCAAATGCATCATGGTTGGCTACAGTGAAGAAAGAAAAGCATACAAATTGTATGATCCCATCAACCGCAAAGTCATTATCTCCAGAGATGTAATCTTCGATGAGGAATCAGAATGGAAAACCTCACCTACACAGGAGATAGAAGCATCGACTTCACAGTCACCTACAGAACAGGTTGATGAAGAAGAGCAAGAATTGCCAGCAACACCCCAAGTAGCGCCACAGCAGCTCAAACGGTCTACTAGGGAAAGCAGACCACCAGCCAGATTGACATATGCTCAGAAAGGCAAAGCAATTCAGGTGGAAACCACCAACTATGCTCTTATGACTACCATCATGGCTACAGAAGAGCCAGTGTACTTCGAAGACGCAGTAGACAAGCCAGAATGGCAAACTGCTATGAATGAAGAAATGGATGCTTTGTATAAAAATAACACTTGGGAATTATGTGACCTTCCACCAGGAAAGAAGGCCATAGCCAACAAATGGGTATACAAAGTGAAGTACAATCCAGGTGGCAGTATTCAAAGATACAAAGCCAGATTAGTTGCAAAAGGATTTGCACAACAATATGGCCAAGATTATGATGAGACTTATGCTCCAGTAGCAAAGATGGATTCCATACGGTTCTTGATATCACTAGCGACACTCAGTAAATGGAATGTGTATCAGCTCGATGTCAAGAATGCATTTCTCAATGGTTATCTAGACGAGGAAGTCTACATGCAACAACCAGCCGGTTATGTTGAACCAGGAAAAGAGAACAAGGTTTGCCATCTCAAGAAAAGTCTCTACGGCTTAAAGCAAGCACCCAGAAGTTGGTATAGCAGAATTGACAAGTATTTTGCTGATCTGGGATACATGAAGTCCAATGCAGATCATACTCTCTACGACAAAGTTCAAGGGGAAGATATTACTATTGCACTTTTGTACGTAGATGATCTAATTGTGACAGGAAGCAAGGATAGCTTCATCAGAAAACTAAAACAAGACTTATCTGCAGAGTTCGACATGAAAGATCTTGGACTTATGCACTATTGTCTTGGAATTGAGTTCTGGAGAGATTCAGATAGCACATTCATGAGTCAGCTCAAATATGTTGACAATCTCCTGAAGAAGTTTCATATGGCAGATTGCAAGATTGCAGCCACTCCCATGGAACAAAGTTTGAAACTTACTAAAGATTCAGAAAAGCCTACAGTCAATGACAGATACTACAGGCAACTCATTGGATCTCTTATATATCTGACAATCACACGGCCAGATATTTGTTATGCAGTAAGCTCACTAGCACAGTTTATGGCAAATCCAAAACAGTCTCACTGGAATGCAGCCAAAAGAGTCTTGAGGTACATCAGAGGTACAAGACAATTTGGGATAGAATATAGAGGAAGTCATCCACGGTTGCATGGATACTGTGACAGTGACTATGCTGGAGATCATGAGACTAGGAGATCGACACAGGGATATGCATTTTTCCTTGGTCAAGGTGCTATATCATGGTTGTCAAACAAACAGCCAACTGTTTCTTTGTCTTCGACTGAAGCAGAATATAGAGCACTCACTACAGGTGCATGTGAGGCTATATGGCTCAGAAGACTATTGTCAGAAACAGATTACTTTGATGAGTCAAAGCTAACAACAATATACTGTGATAATCAATTGGCTCAAGCATTGGCCAAAAATTCAGTATATCACTCCAGAACAAAGCACATTGATGTCAGAGAGCACTTCATCAGAGAAAGAGTGTTACTTGGTGACATCACACTACAGCATTGTGATAGCAAAGAAAATGTTGCAGACATCTTTACCAAACCACTCGGTAAAGAGCTATTCGAGAAACACCGACTAACTCTTGGTTTGATGCAGAGGAAGGACATTCCCATTAAAGGGGTGTGATGGAATGTAATGCTTAGTCCTTCTTCGATTCCCCAGAATCATCATCTTGAGGGAAGGACTAATAGACATAACTATCTTCTTCAAGAGTTTTCATGCTTTCTTCATCAAGGCACTAATCAAGATTTGAGCACAAGACACTGTAAACCTAGATTGAAACCCATGGTTAATGGGAGACCCATTTGCAATCAAGGATATCAATGGTTAATTGGACTATCACATGGCACATACTGGACCATCTGGCTAGAGGTGAAAGAAAAAGTGGTTCATACAATTCATGGAAATACCTACAAGCTTAAATGCCATGGAAGCACTATAAATGCAACCACAACATTAAAGCAAGTTCTCGAAGACCATGGATTACCATAGCCTCATCTTCAACAAACAATGCTAGATGGACGTGTCAAATTCCAACAACATCTTCCTTTGGGAATGACAAAGAAGGTCATCCTAGAAACTGTCAATAAAACTTTACAAGACAGAGACGAGAGCATGATTTCACGATCAACCTTGTACAAAATTTGGCGTAGAGATTTTTGCCATGTCAAGACATCATCAAAGCAAAGGATGTCAAAATATAAGACATGTGATGAATTAAAAAATGCCATTGAACATAGTAAATGTGAGCAGTAGCAAGGAAGATATATTAAATGGTGATCAATCCATTTACATTATGTGCAGGATGCTTGAAAGTTGTATGCTTCTTGGAGAGAGGAAGCTATTTCACATGTCGATAAGTCCATGTGCATCACCATTGATGGCATGGACCAGAATACAACCACTTTGCCACGATATAGACGTATCCCACCGGCATTGGAGGGCAAACGTGGACTAAAAACATGCATGTGGAGTATTAGTACATGGATACCGAATCTTTTGTGATGTATGGATTGATAGTTTGCATGACCATGATAGTAACCAGGTTGTTACATCAATCATGAAAGCAATAAGAAAGGTCAGAGATGCTCACAGATGTTTACCTAACACATTGTGAATACAAGCTGATAATTGTTGGAGAGAGAACAAGAATAAATATATATTTGCTTTATGCTCTATGTTAGTTGGTTTGAAAATATTTGAAGAAGTGGAAGTTGGCTTTCTTCTTGTCAGCCATACACATGAAGACATAGATCAAATTTTTAGTGTTATCTCTGGTGAGTTGAAGGCAATGGATGTTTTGACAATGGAGGATATGCTATTTTGAATTGGGAAAAAAATTGGAGGTTCTTGCAAGGAAGAATCAAAATTGGCTATCTTAGAGAGGATGGTAGATTGGAGAGCATTCATAGAGACACATTTACAAATAGGAGATGATGCCCTAATAGGACACACAAATCCACACTACTTTTGGTTTCACATGCATAACAATATTCCAGTGATGCAATGGAAGCACTACTCAGTAGATGGAGATCATTTATGGAGTGTCATATGCTTTATTACAATGAATAATTCCATTGGGGGAAACTAGATTTGTTCTTGCAAAAAACAAATCACTTGACATAGATGAAATGAAAGGCTTGAAAGCCTTCATTAAACATCTTCAAAGTATGATGCAGAAATATCCGAAGCAATCAACTAAGAATTTGGAGACAATTAAATCTACTGAATGACTTATCCAATCTTTAGAAAGACAAGAAAACTTAATGAGCATTGAATACTGTGAATCCTTTTGGCTGGAACAAGCTAGGTCACCAAGTTTTCCTTTGGATATAAATATGTTAGTAGATATGGAGGAAGTAGAGGAATGCCTTTTACCTCGAAAATATTATGGCAGGAAGGGAGACAAACCCTTACTAGAGTTTATACCATCTAATGATATTGAAGAGGGTCTATTTGTTGCAATTTGGGCATCTGATCTAGGTTCAGAGTTGGATGACCAAGGTGGCCCAATTTGGGTTGCAAAGGTTACTAAGATAGAAAGGGATGACAAGGGAACTCCTATAACATTTACAGCTTTATGGTATGAACTAAAGCCATTGAAAAATCTCCCGAGAAGATATACAATAAAACAACTCTATGAGGGATGCTTGCAAAAGAAACGTGAATGGGTTCCAAATAATGAGGGATTAACAGAGGTGGAAGTCAGTAGCATTATTCATTGCTGGAAATTGAGGACACGAAGTTTTAAAAAGAAGCATGGATACAATGTTGAAAAATGTATCACAATCCCTGATCCAAGTCATGTCCATATTAAACATCATTTCGCAAGGCTTGACCCATCAAGCGCAAATACATTACATGAATCTGATGACTCTGAACGAGATTCAGATGCATAAGATAATGTTTTGTATGCTTTTTTCCATACAAATGGTGTATCTATACACCACCAATAAGATAATTTATTGTATGGTTTGTTTTTCAAAAGAAGGGTGTATCTATACACCACTTATACATTGAATTCAACAAACTCTTTTTTTTCAAAAAAATGGTGTATCTATACACCACTTATATGTTGAATTCAACAAACTCTTTTCATATGGGGTCATATTTTCACTTCATAGTGTTAAGATTGAACTAGAGTTAGGAGACTACTATTATTATTATTATAGTTATTGGATGGGGGCACCATGCACGAGTTTGGGAATTATAGCTTCACTGAGCCATTTCTTTTAAAATTAGAGGTCACCACTTGACTTTTTAGCTTAGTAAGGCCATATTTGTATATAAGTGACACATTTAGTACTCTAAAAAACCCAATTTTTGAGCTCACTAAGTGAAGTTGAGTGGAGAAGATATGCCCCAAAAAAAAGTCCAAACCAGGAGAGAAAGTCCAAAAATTTTGAATAGTGTGTTAGTTGCAAGATGTCAAAAAGCTCCTCCAAGCTATGTATATAGAGGGTTGAACAAAGAGCATGTGGAGAAGCTTGTTGCAGACTTCGGTTATAACTCTAGGCCTCCTGTTGCTGTAGCGGATTTAATGCCTTTCAATCCTGAAACAAAAGCAGCCCCTAGAAAGGGTAGATAAAAAGGATTTAACCAAGTGCCACTATTGGATACTATCTGGACAACATTCAATATGCTCCTAAAATATTCAATCTAATGATGATAACATCACGGCCCAAAGAAAGAACCACTACCACACCCATTAGGCGAGGATGGTAGTGAATTGTCCCGCACGCTTTTGTGTGGAGATATCAAAGATGGCAAACCTAGAGTCTCAAAATATCTTGAGACAATCTCCATACATTGATATACTTAAGCAGGTGAGGGGACAATGGATTCTCTTTAACAAACCCAAGAAAACACAACAAGGGCTTGCAAAAGGACATCCAGATCATGAGAATTGGGATGTAAGTACATATTTTAATTATGAATCATTTTTTACAAGAATGTTTTCTTAATTATTGCATTCTAATGGATTCATATATTTTGTAGGCTTTCATTGACACTGGCAAGGTAACATTGGGCAATAGCTTTGCCACGAAGGATGTACATATGATAATTACAAGGGATGCCATTTATGATGGTTGGATCTCCATCCTTGAGGATTACATTGTAGGCAAATATTCACAAGATGGAAAATGCCATAGGCAACCCACAGTCTCAATGTTTAGATGCTTGCATGGATTGAGTGATGATCAAATTGGTCAAATTCAAAATGACATTAAGGAAGATAGAGTAGTCATAACTAAAACAAAGACTAATGCCATGATTCTTGATATTGAAGGATGAGCTATGCAGATCAAGAGAGATGCTGCACTACAAGAAGGACTTTATATGTTTATATTGGCAGAACGGCCTTCTTTAATGTTAAAAAATTGGGATGAGTGTAGATTACATTTTAAAATTACTCCAGAATTGTATCATCGGATTTGTGGTTGCTCTGATTCATGGTTAAAACTGAAGCCTCAATAGGGCAAGGAAACTCCACCATTGCCTGATGCTGCAAATGGGTATCTGAGGTGGATTATGGGACAAAGTGAAGGTTCAAGTCATGGACCGAATTCCACCCGGCGTTGGAGGTTCTACACAGTCGGTTCAAACATGGAGGGAATGGAACTTATACATAATGTGTACCAAGAGCCAATGGTAATAGGGGTTGCTTTTTTGGATGTAATCTATGGACCAAGCAGAAGTAGAAATTGGAACGAGGATTGCTTTGAGTGTTTGTTGAAAAGCTTGATGAAAATCGCTTCTCCCCTAGTGCAATTCCTTCTTGTGGTGTTCTTAACCATGGATCATGTATCATGTTTGAAGAATGCATTAAATAAGACATGCGGACAATATAAAATACACTTTGGTTGCCTTAATTTTGAAACTGCAAATATATTTGTAACTGGATCTATGGATGGCTTAATTGCCTGTTTATTGGTAAGCAAGGAAAAGCATTTCAATGATATTGAGTGCTATACCAATGCACAATGTGAGCCATCACTATATGTTGCAGATGAAAAATATGAAAAATCAAGTGGTGCAGAAGAATTAGGTGATGAGGATGATGATGAAGAGGATGATGATGATAAATTTGACATCGAATTGTGCTTGAAAAGAAAACTTTCAAGTATCATGAAAGACATGATCATGGGTTTCTGTCGAGAAGATGAGTATGTATTGGACTTGTTCTCTGAGCGGCTTGCTGCAATAGAGTCTCTTTCTTGTAAGAGGCGTGTTGTTTCAGTTGTTGAGACTTATGAGGAGTTGGCAAAGGTGGAAAGTATTTGTTGCACGTATGCTTACAATAATCATGAAATTCGACAATGGGCTGGCTTGCAAGAACCAATATTGGCAATAGAGGGAATACCAAAAGAAGATGATACAACTGAAGGTGGAGGGGATAAAGAAATTGATACCATACCAGGACAAAAAGAGCTTAAACCCTTCAATGAAGAGCAGCGTGAGCATTTACAAAAACACGCTTCAAAGTTTTGGGAAACAGAAGAGGAAGCAACAGGTCCTTGAAATTGTTCTTTTATATGGTGTTCATGTTTTCCATATGTTATCTTGCTATATTCTCCATATGATGTATTAACTTCGTTCCAAGGATCTTTTAATATTACTTGGAAATTTCTTCTATCTCATTGCCATAATTCAAACATGAACATATGTATTCTTGAATATGTTTCGTGATGAATGAATTAGTGTAAATTGTTGTTTCTATCCTTATTCACTTCATATGAATGCTCAAATATGTTTTGGCTGCTTGGCCAAATCTTTTCTTAGTGGGAACACTTGGGCAATGCTAGATAATGTTGGACTCCACTCTATCTATTATGCAAAGGTTTTTGGCATTGTAAGGATATGTAGTTTTGGGGATTAAAATAACTTGAAAGGGTATAGATTCAACCACTTAGGGGGTATACTATGCATATGAACATGAATGCTTTCTTTTTTTTAGTAATTCAATTTGTTTTGAAAAAGAAAAACATGAATGCTTTCACTCAAACAAATTTCATTGAGAGCACACAACCTAAAGTTTGACAATTTGGTTTTCCAACTCAATCTTCAGTTTGTTTCTACTTATGAATTTCATTTCCTTGTTTATCAACAGATCTTGGCCATCTCAATTTCACATCGCTAGAAGCATTGTCTGTATATGTGACACCTGATCCAATGATTCATTATGTGCCTAATTTGAACATTAGCATGCAACTTCCAAGCTCAACATGGTTGATTGAAAATGTTGAGGTTGCAATGTCTGGAGTTAATGTTCCATTGACAAATGTGGATGCAAGCTTGGAAGGTAAAGGAGAAGATGCAATGTCATTGTATGAAGCCAAGGTATAGGAAGAAATCTTAGAAGGTAAAGGAGAAGACATAATGTCACCCTTAGAAATAATGTCAAAAGAGGTGATAACAAAAATAAGACTAGCAGTGATAATAGATTTGAAAGGGTTATTGCTCGAGCCTTGTTTTTCGAAGTCAAACAAACATATGAGCTTGCACAATGGGAAGCATTGGCTTGTTCTCCTTCCTGGGTGTTTAGAGTTTCTACAATGGTTGCTCGATCAATGCCATGTTGGCATTTGGTCCACTGGAGGAGAAAAGGGCATGGTGCAACACATGCTGGACACTTTGGAGCATCATGTTAACAGAAAGTTACATTTCTTCATGGTTTGGGGTGCGATGGCATGCCACAAGCATACAAAGAGTAGAATCATTCGACCAGATAGGATGAATGTGGAAGTAGAGTTTAAACCATTAATGAGAGTGTGATGTTGTTTCAAAGAGGAATGTAAACCAGCAAGAACACGTTTCGCCTTACACGGGTTGTGTTAATCCAGCAGAAAATTGCATTTTCCCTACAAAATTTGATATAGATTGTGGTGATTCTATTTTGCTTGATGAGTTATTGCCATACCTACAGATGCTAGATGATGCAATAGATGTGTGCAATGCCATCTCTTCTAACAGATTTGGTCAAGCTTCGATTGTCGAAGGGCATGATATGTTCTATTATTTTCAACCAGTGATCCTTGAATTCAAAGAAAAAAACAAAGAAGTGCTCGAAAGGATGAATGTCGAATCTCATATGTCTACTCGTAGTTCAAAAAAAGACACAGAGAAAGGTATTGCTTCACCTATAACCAAAACTAGAGTGAGAGGGACTTGTCCTACTACAAGAAGTATGGTGCATGCTCAACATGTTACATTGAATGAAGAGGAAGAATGCATGCTAGGAGAAATTGCCAAAATGGGGCCATTGAAAGATAGTGAGGCAAAACGCTTTGCTATGGTTCTTGGATGCAAGGAAAGGGGAATCACTGCTGATGCTGCAAGGGCATTCTTAGCCGACTTGATTCAATTTTATTGCATAGACAACCCTTAGTGAATCTGGTGATCTTGTTAATTAGAGTTACAGACACAAATGCTCAGCTAAAACATTTGTACCTACATTTTGATTTATATTTGGACACTATTTGGTTAGATTCAATTTGCATGTTTCAATTTGTTTTGTGAAAGAATTAATAGACATTGAGTTAGTACCTTGTGCAAAAAATGCTTTGTGCTTTGTGATGTGAGTTTGTATTCCTCCACTAAAAGAATGATTCTTTGATTTTAAACATATGATAGGTATTACAGATTGTCCTAAAAAGTTGAAGAGCTATCTTATTATAAATTTTGATCCCGCATCCAATGGTTTATGGAATCATGAAATGCCCATACCCATCGAGCACGTGTTCGAAATGAATGGCATCCATTATGAAGTAAAGAAATCAACAGTACCTGGGGGCAGGATATGGTCTTTTTGTACATACAAGCATCAAGAAGAAATAAGATTTGATGGTATATAATGGTCCAAAGTATGATTATGATACTTGGAGATCTCTCCTCAAGTTTTTCCCAAGGATGAAGACTTATGGAATGTTTGAAGATCCATTCATTGAGCCATTGATAGATGTGAAATGTATTGTGGGAGATGTATTGTATGGAAACATTGCTGGATATATAAATATCTCAATTTATTATAAAGAAAGAGCAAATGTTATATTTGTATACATCCCTAAGCTACCACCTTGGGCTCAAAAGTCACAAGGAGATTTGAGTGCCTATGGCTACATTACTGTGCAAACCATAAAGGATATCTCCTTCGGAGATGAGCTACTTTATAAGTATGAATACTAGTATGGAATTGTTAATGATTGTGCTAAACGATGTGATGCAAAATTTAGTTGCAAATTTGGCTATGTGTTAATGGTTTTGATTATATTTAGCACAAGAAAGCAATTTAAAAAAAGGTTTTTATCAAGACCATGTCTCTGAGTTTCATGAGCTCTATTGTGATGGAGAGTTTCATGAGCTCTATTATGATGGAACAGTGTTTTTGAACACCACATTTATATGATGGATGTCAAAGCTCTACCATAATCCTATTGCATATGTCAATAGTGCAATTTATCAACATAGGAACATATGCATTTGGCATTAATTTGATACATCTAATATACCAAATAAAAATTGACAGTTGTTGCAAGTTTAATTTTGTTTTTGAACACCACATTTATATGATGGATGTCAAAGCTCTATAACAATCCTAGAGCAATCCTATTGCATATATCAATACTGCAATTTAATTTACTCCAATGAATCTTCCTAATGCAACATCTATAAATTGGCTTTTGTTTGTGGTTTTGATGTATATGAAACAACAAACATCTTTCTTTCACTAGCAAATCAACAAATGTTTTGGCCAGGGGACCATGTTCACATCTATTAAGGCCTTTTGCCATAGCAACAGACGGAAGCTTGTTGCTTGGGTTCTAGGAATTGGGAAAGTATTGTGCATGGTCTAGTCTCCCCCAACATAACTGAAACTTGGGTCCTCAATGGAGCTAATGTTTCAATAAAAAATATCAAATTTTACTTTTGAAGTGACTATTTTATTTCGTGGGAATTGGGATTTTCCCAAATTCTCTAATATAGTGTTCATTTGTTTGCAATGGATTTCTTTCTTGGGTAGAAGGTCACACAATTCCCAAACTTTTTTTTTGTACAAAGCTTCCATTTCTTCATTCATAGTAATTTGGCATGTCAACTTCATCTTCAAAGTACACTGGCTCTTTTGTAGCCATGCTAGTAGTCATAAGAGCATAATCGATGGTTTTAATTCGAATTGATTTGCCTTTCTGAGCACATGTCAATTATGCTAATGTTTTTTTTTTTTTTTTGTAGACCATCTAAGTTGCTACTCTGCAGGTGGATCCTCATGCAATTTTTGCTTTTCTTCATCATTCTTTTTTGTAGGTGATTGAGTAATCGATGTGACACCTTTTGGTTGATTGGATCATACAATTTGTATGCTTTTCTCTGTTCACTATAGCCTATCATAATGCATTACGTGACTTCACATCCAACTTTCAGCGAGATGATCATCATGTATGCGAGCATATGCTATGCAACCAAATATGTGGAGATGCCCAATGCGTGGCTTGTATCTAGTGAATGCCTCATAAGGTGTGATACTATGAATTGATTTCATCGAAAGACGGTGAAGCAAGTAGTTTGCAACAGCAATTGTTTCTACCCAATACTGATTTAAAAGATGCTTTTCATTGAGCATCCCTAGCACTGTTTGCTAAAGTCCCATTCTTCCTTTCATCTATTGCACCTGGAGGAGTATCAGCACATGCGAGTTCTCTTTGAATGCCATTACTTCTGCAAAAGTTCATGAATGCTGAAGACATGTATTCACCTCCTCTATCTGATCTCATGATTTTGATCTTTCTACCTATCTGATTCTCAACCATGGCTTTGAATTCTTGAGATTCGGAAAAGACTCTGGATTTCTCTTTCAAAAAGTAGACCCAACAATAGCTACTCTAGTCGTTGATGAAGGTCAAGTAGTAAAGTGAACCATTAATGTTGAGGGTCTATCCACCCCATACATATGTATGCATTATATCAAGAATACCTCTTGCATAAGAGGTGATTCTGCCAAAACTGGTTCTGTATTGTTTACCGAAGCAACATGCTTCACAAGCTTTTCCTCGAAATTGGAGTTTCGGAATACCAAGCTTGCCATATTTTGATTTCTCAATTGCATCGAGCTTTGCAATCAAAATGTCCATATCTCCTATGCCATATTGCAAAAAGTGGCATAGGTTATTGCTGCTGAGCTGACATGGTATGCAAATCTAATACTAAAGCTAGCATTCTAAACAAGCGCCCTTCCTTCACTATTTTTCCTACTAGCTAGTATCCTTTGGATCTTGTATCTAATTGTGCATTCGTTCCCATAAAAAATGATGCGATAGTTGTGGGATGCGTCAATTTTACGAGCGAAAACCTATGAGCAAGTTTATACGAGCGTGTTTTTCAAGAGATTTTAAAAATAGTATTTCTTTAGGAAACATGGTTTTTACACTTTTATTTTCATTAGAACTAGATCCGTTTAATATCATAAAAATATACAAACTAGTCACTCATTCATTTTTACATAACATAAATCTTCTTATTCATAGACATCCCTTTGTACCCTTGTTATTACCTTAAAAAAGTATTGAAAAATAATTCATTTAAGAAACGTCCCTCATAATCACTCTCAACATAATAATATTATACATAAATAATTACTTATTAAACACATTTATATCATATGGCAATATCTTTCAAGTGTTTTTATAGTATTAATAACAATATATTTATGGACATGTTTCTACAGAAGTTTAAATTACTGTAAATAAGTATTAACTTGGGCTTATATATCACTCCCATAAAATACATGTAATATTTAATACTATATATGCAAGGTTTTCCAAAATATAACCCCATAGATGTGCTCAAATGGGGTTTTCCAATCAATTTGAGTGGCTGAATGACTATATTTGGACATTGGATGTGAAAGTTATGTCACTTTTAAAAGTGCTGTCCAAGGTAGTTTCGCCAGCGAAACTACCTTGAAAGACCTTGTTCAAAGGGGTTTCGCTGGCGAAACTACCTTGATGGCTTGCTTCAATGAGTTTTCTTTGGAGAAACCCTTTCATGAAGATAGGGTGAGAGAGGTTTTTCAATGTCACCCCCTATTAAGTAAAAAGTTGTAAGAAGGATCATAAGGGAATTTTCATAGAGAAGTCTACTCTACATGTGGGTTTCTTCAAAAGCCATCCCATTATGTTCTCACCATTCCCAAAGATTCACATAAATATTCGTGTATAAAATAGGCATTCCTATAATACTTTTCATATTTCTAAGTGAAACTATGTTTTCTTCTGATCCATTTTTGTCATATTTTTGCATAGTTGGAAGCTTTTTTTTTCCTTCGCTCGGACGCTCGGAAGATTTCGCTCGAAAAATGCTCGTCCCCATAGTTGTGTTCCATCATTTGCTCAACTAATAAGAGATTCTTGTTGAGCTTTGGAACATAGAGTACATCCTTCACCAATCCTTTCATACCAGTGAAATTGTTCATAGGGATAATACCTTTCCCTTAAATTGGGTTTGGTGTGTTATCTACCATGTAGATAACATTCTTCGGCCCTTCTAATGGTTTCATCTCTATGAACCATTCTTGATGCTTTGTCATGTGTGACGACAAACCACTATCAATATACTAGGGATCTTGATCTGCTTGATCAACACTATAGTAGCATTCCCCTTTGGAATTACAATCTATGTCAATGTACATTGTGTTAGTCTTCTGCATATCCTCACTTGCAAGATACATTGTATTAGGCTGATTGTCATAATGAGTGTGACTTGAATGTCCACCATGACAATTTTGTCTTCCACAAAAATTCCCTCTATTATTGACAAATTGACCTTGATCATATTTTTTCTTCTTCCATAACGACTGTGACTTGAATGTCCACCATAATGATTTCCTTTTCCACAAAAATTCCCTCTATTATTGCTAGATTGACCTTGGTCATATTGTTTCTTGCTAGCAATCTCTTTCATAGTGTCCAAACTTATGACAGTAGTTGCTGAATGTTTGACATGCTGGTGGATGCATTCCCTCTTCCTTGAAATCTTCCTCAGTTTGGAATGATTTCCTCTTGGATTACCTCTGTCTGAGGCTATGAATGCTTGATCATTGGAATGACCTTTGCGTTCTTGAATGGCCTGAGTTCAGAGCTCTTCAACATTGACTGCAACTCTTCTTATGTTGGAATTTGCCTTTGAATGGCAATACTTCAGACTAGATTCTCATATACCTCTCCTAGTCCATTCAGGATGAGTTTAACCATCTGTGTTGGATTCATAGTCTCTCTTGCTACTACGAGTTGATTGTTGTAGCCCATGATCTTGAGTACATAAGAATGACTAGTTTTATTGCTGAAGTACAATAGTGGTATCCATTCTGTATTTCCATGTGCCATAGTTGGAATTTTCTAGCTTAGCAAATGCCTCCAAATTGAAGTTGCTAACGGTAGACATGGTGTAAAATATTACTCAAAATACAATGAAAAACACAATCTGAATCAATTGCAAAACGCTGTCTGAATCAGCTACAAATTGAACTGTCAATGAAGATAGAACTGTAATATATTCTAGTATGTTACATGACAAATGATGCTAGGAATAGCCAAGAGGCTTTACAAGGATCAAAATAGAGTGCAAATTGCCAAAAAAATAGCCAACAAGGCTTCACAATGAAGGTCATGTGAGTGCAAAAAAAAAAGATATGCAATATGCCCACTGAACAGTCTGCCAATACCTCTGAATACTCTAAAAGTTTGCTCACTAATTTTAAGGTGGTCAGGTTTCAGGACATGTGATGATGTGAAACATGGATGATTTTTTCAAGTTAGTTTCGTTCAGAAGCTAAACTTTTATATTGGCGTCAAAAGTTTGTATGCCCTAATAATAATAAATGTTTGAAACATTCACCATGATTTGAAACTTTTATCCAAAAAAAATTTAAGTTTCGGTAGGATTTACATTTTTTCCTTCAGAATTCAAAACAAAATATATAAAAAAGTACTACATTGCACCAATATTGTGAAACTTAAAAAATGAGCTTGAAAAATTTCGCCAGGATTTTATATTAATATATAAGCATAGCTTTGATAAAAACATCTCTGATGTGAAACCGCATGTGAGCGTAGGGACTGACTACAAGTGGGAACTAGCTCAAAATAACAGTAACCTTGCAAACTTTATATGAGGAATCCACACTCACATGACTCAATTGAATGAGCAATGAATCACAAAGCGAATATCTTTCTCAAATGTAGTAGAAACACAGAAGAATGAACGGAAATCTTTCAATTTCACATGGATGGAATTACACAAAAATCTCTCTCAATGGAAGAGAACACTCAAGAATCTCTCAATCACAATCTCACACTCTCATGAGGATCTCGATGCCTCAGCGGAAGGCAAGGATGCTTTGATACCATCAACAAACATGCAGAGAGGAGAGGAGAAGAGTGGAGATGAGGAGAGAAGACGTTGCCAGAGAGAACACCACAAATGACTAACTATACACTAGTATTACTTGAAAAGAATGAGTATATAAAAACCCCTTTAGGGTTAGGGATAGGGTTTCCAACACTTATGCCTTTTGTTAGCACTATGCACATATCAACACATGATGTTGAAATGAATCTCTCAACATCTCTCGTGAAAGTACCTTGGGAGGACTTTTAGCCAAAAGAAATGGTTATCTTGTGCCATTTGACTTGGGTACTTTTACTTACGTCAAGAGCCCATGAAAGGTATTGGAGCTTGCAAATCAAGCCATAGCAATTGGATACCTTGTGAGTGGTCTTCAAAAGCAACAAAGTAGTTTCATTTTCTGCAAAAGAAGGGTCTTTAATTTGATGTCCTACATGAAACGCTTGCAACCTTGATGCTAGTAAAATGGTTCATCTCGTGGGTTACCAGGATGGTGTAGTGGAATGGCTAGAGGACACCTTTCACTGAGGGAAAAAATGGCCAGTGAGATGAATGCCACGAGCCATTTTACCCAAAGTGAAAGGCGGATGTCAGTAGTTTTGTGTCATCATAGAGGCTGCTGTAACTAGTTGATACCTCATATTATAGGTTTGATGGAGACAGGGAGGCAAACGATGTGTGACATTTACCATGGCCTTGAAATTATGATCATGAAAGGTGCTGGATCTAATGGCTTAGATTCATTGTCAACTGGCATGAGCCTTTCACTTACACAGAGAGAGGCATCCGGACAAAGAAAGCTAAAAGAAAAGAGTGAAGGATCAGATGCTGGATCTAATGGCTCAGATTCATTTTCAACTGACATGAGCCTTTCACTTACACAGAGAGAGGCATTCGGACAAAGAAAGCTAAAAGAAAAGAGTGAAGGATTACTGTGTCCTCATTGAATAGAATCCAATTTACATGACCCGCACTCATAAGCTTTTGGACTACCGAACTCATGAACTACCAGAAGCTCTTAGACTACCACACACACGCATATGCATACCTATATGCAACACTCATACACACAATAGCATATTTGCAGGTAGTGGGTAAGAGTGCTCGAAGGTGGGCCATGAAAACTCTTACCACGCCACTACGTTCGTGAGTATTTCTGTGTGCATGTATAACATGTGTGTGTGGGGGGGGGGGGAGGGAGCTTGTGGTAGTTGACGAGTCTTGTAAAGTCCAAGAGTCCTAGGGTGGTGATCTAAGACGTGCTGATAGTCCAAGTGTCCAAGGGTGGCACGTGGCGACATTTCCTAAGCTCTTCTCCTCCAAGATGCCACTTGGGAAAAAACCATCTTTAAATAAATAAATTATAATTATATATATGTGTATATGTATCTATATGTATGTGTACATATATATATATATATATATATGTATATATGTATGTGTACACGTATACACATACATATACATACATATATATATACACACATATATATATATGTGTATGTGTACACATATACACATACATATACATACATACATATATATATATATGTGTGTATATGTGCATATGTGTGTATACACATATATACATACACACATATACACATATACACACATATATATTGTATACACACATATGCACATATACACACATATATATATATATATATGTATGTATATGTATGTGTATATGTGTACACATACATATATACATATATGTACACACATATACACACATATATATATACATACATATACACATATACACACACATACATATATATATATATATATAATGTATGTATATGTATGTGTATATGTGTACACATACATATATATATATATATACATATAAAGCTGCAAACTATATACAATGAACGTCAACATTTTCATTTTCACATGTAGACACTGGCTGTAACCATCTCCTCTACGATGCATTATTCCTCACACAATTGCACTCGCATGGAGCAACACCACCGTCGGGCAGAATTGATGCGCTCTCCCTCAGCCTTCATCCTTCATTGGGCGCTCAGAAAGGCTTTGATAGAAAGATGGAAGGGACTCCCATCGCCGCAGCCCGAAATATCTGCGGGAAAAGCTGTCAGACAACACCCTTCTGGGTCGATAAGTGCAGCCATTTTGTCGCAAGGCTCATCAGTCTCAGCCGGAATCATTCACGTCAGCCGCCTGCTGCGAGATTTGTTTCAGATCTGGGCGACCTGTGCCTTGATGGAGAGCCATATTCTGCTCTTTTACAAGAGTCCGAGGTCTTCCACTTTGTCGTAGACTCTTAGTTCAGATGCAGAAGAGAATGCAATCCGTATATTCCTTACGCAATGACCTTCCATGTTTCTCTGCGGTCCACTTCCTATTTGTCCGAGATAATACTATCTGTGGGATAAGGACTTTGTTAGTTTTTCTCTTTTGTCCTCTTCCTTTGTTATGGGCCCACAGTTTAGAGTGCCCCTTTGGACTCTCTCCTTTAAGGTTGGCAGAAGTGGAAATGTCAGCCACAAGAGGTTGGGTGTCAAGGAGATTCATGGCTATACGCAGCAGAACGAGGTTCCAGTTTCTAAGGCAAACAATTTGATTCATATGCATGTGAAGTGTGGGAGCTTGGTGGATGCTCTCCATGTGTTTAATTATATGCCAAACCGCAATGTGGTGTCATGGAATCTTATGATCTTGGGATACACCAAGCAGGATAAGGTTGTAGTGGCTCTAGGGATGTATGCTCGGATGCACGAGGAAGCTGTCCAACCCAATAATCGAACTTTTGTGGGCGCATTGAAGGCTTGCAGTAGGCTGGCCGCACTAGAAGAGGGGAAGCAAGTTGGTGGCACATTTTTGAAAACAGGGTGCCTGGCAAAAGGCAGAGCCATCCACTCCCATGCAGTAAAGAGCAGCTTTGAGTCAGATGTATTCGTAGGAAACACATTAGTGAATATGTATGTGAAATTTGGGAGCATGTGTGACGCGCGTCGCGTCTTTGATGAATTGCCTCATCGTGATGTGGTGACGTGGAATACCATGATCCTTGGGTATGCTGAGCAAGAAGATTCTGCACCTGCTTTGGAATTGCATAATGCAATGATGCTACAGGAAGGCGTTGAGCCAGATGATCGGACCTTTGTTGGTGTATTGAAGGCTTGCAGTAATATGGCAGCCCTGGGAGAGGAAAAGCAAGGTGATGGGAACTTCGCAAAAATAGGAGGCCTGCTGAAAGGTAGAGCCATCCACTCCCAAGTGGTTTATAGTGGCTTTGAATCAGATGTTTTTTTGGGAACCACCTTGGTCGATGTGTATACAAAGTATGGGAGTATGGCAGATGCAAGGTATGTCTTTGACGTATTGCCTCAACGTGATGTGATTACTTGGAACACCATGATCATGGGCTATGCTGAGCAAGAAGAGAGTGAGCGGGCTTTGGAATTGTTTGCACAGATGCACCAAGAAGGTGTCATAGGAGACCATCGAACTTTTGTTGGCTCATTGAAGGCTTGCAGTGGCCTGGCGGCACTGGAAGAGGGAAAGCAAGTTAATGGGAAACTTTTGAAAATAGAATGCCTGGCAAAAGGTTCATTCATTCATTCCCAAGTAGTGATGAGCAGCTTCAAGTCAGATATATTCGTGGGGAACACCTTGGTCAATATGTACATGAAATGTGGGTGCATGCAATATGCACAGCGGGTATTTGATGAGTTGCCTCATCGTGATGTGGTTACGTGGACTACTATGATCCTAGGGTATGCTGAGCAAGCAGACAGTGTGATGGCTTTGGAGTTATATGCCCAGATGAGCCACGAAGGTGTCCAAGTGAATGCTCGAACCTTTGTTGGTGCTTTGAAGGCTTGCAGTAGCCTGGCAGCACTAGAGGAGAGTGAACAAGTTGATGGGAAATTTACAAAAAAAGGATGCTTGGCAAAAGGTAGAGCCATTCACTTTCACGTGGTAAATTTTGGCTTTCAGTCGGATGTATTTCTGGGAAATTCCTTGGTGAATATGTACACAAAATGTGGGAGCATGGAGGATGCAGAGAGTGTCTTTGACAAATTGCCATACTGTAATGTGGTTACATGGACTAGCATGATTTTGGGGTATGGTGAGCAACAAGAAAGTGCTCGGGCTTTGGAATTCTTTGCACGTATGCAACAGGAAGATGTCCAACCAAATGATCGAACTTTTGTTGGTGCATTGAAGGCTTGCTACAGCACGGCAGCATCGGGTGAAGGGGAGCAAGTGGATGGAGAATTCGTAAAAGTAGGCTGCCTATGGAAAGGTAGAGCCATCCACTCACAAATACTGAAGAGTGGTTTTGAGACGGATGTATTTGTGAGTAACACTTTAGTGAATATGTATGCCAAATGTGGGAGCATGGGGGATGCGCAGCGAGTCTTTGATGAATTGGATCATTGTGATGTGATTACTTGGACTAGCATGATCCTGGGGTATGCAGAGCAAGAAGATAGTGGGCTAGCTTTTAAATTGTACGCACAGATGCAGCTGGAAGGTGTCTGGCCGAATGATCGGACCTTTATTGGCGCATTGAAGGCTTGCAGCAGTGCGGCAGGATTGGAAGATGGGAAACAAGTTGATGGGAAATCTGCAAAAATACGATGCCTGCTGAAAGGTAGAGACATTCATTCCCAAGTAATAAAGAGTGGGTTTGAGTCAGATTTATTCGTGGGAAACACACTGATGAATATGTATGTGAAATGTGGGAGCATCAAGGACGCGCGGAGTGTTTATGACAGACTGTCTTGTCATAATGTGGTTACCTGGACTACCATGATCTTGGGGCATGCTGAGCATGAAGAAAATGAGGAGGCTTTCAGGCTTTATGCAGAAATGCAAGAGCATGATCTTTCACCGAGTAGTGTTACCTTTGTTGCCATCCTGAAAGCATGTGGCAACACAGCAGCTCTGGCTACTGGAAAGGAACTTCACTCTCAAATTAGCAGGGCTGGTTTTGAGACTACTGCAACTGTCGCTCATAGCCTTATTGACATGTATGCTAAATGTGGGAACATGGTCGATGCCCAACAGTTGTTTGATGCATTACCCTCCAGGGATGTTGTACCTTGGAGTGCATTGATTGCAGGATATGCGCGCCTCGGAGAGAGTGAAATTGTGTTTCAACATTTTGACAGAATGAGGCAGGAAGCCATACAGATGACTGGGGTCACTTTTCTTAGTGTGCTTACTGCATGCAGTCATGTGGGGCTAGTGGACAAAGGTCAGAATTTCTTTCGAGCCATGAGCAAAGAGTATGGCATCACACCGACTCTTGAGCACTATACTTGCATGGTTGATCTCCTTGGTCGTGCAGGTCAAGTTGATGAAGCAGTGGTGATGGTGGAGAAGATGCCTTTCAAACCTGATGTCTTTGTATGGTTGACCGTGTTGGGTGCTTGCCAAAAGTGGAAGAATGTAGAGATTGGAAGGCATGCCTTTGAAAATGTGGTGAGATTGGATGGAAAAGTTCCTGCAGCATATGTATTAATGGCAAACATATATGCTGATGCTCACATGCCGGAGGACTATGATAAGATCCAGGTAATGAGAAACAATGCTCAAGCATGGAACGAGACACAACATGATCCTAGCAGTGTGGTGCATACATTTGTGGTGCAGGATACACAAGTATATGATGATGAAAGGGAAGATGCACTATGTGGCACAGTGTGAAGTTCGCTATTGCTTGTGCTTTAATCAATACATCAGAGGGGGCACCTGTACGTGTTGTAAAGAATCTGCAGATTTGTGAAGCTTGTCACATGGCAGCTGCTCTTGTGTCAAAGATAAAACAGTGAAATATCATTTGCAGAGTTCCAAGTCCCATTCACAATATTAATGATGGAGAGCTCTCTGTGTGGGGACCATTGGTGACAACAGTAGAGCCCACTTGCTGAGAAGAGATCTGTGCTGACGATGGCAACAATTTTGGGAAGACCAACCTTGATGGAGCTTGACTGTGCCAGAGTGATATGTGGCAGAATACAGTTAAGTGATTGTGGGGAGTTAGCTGTTTCAGATCTGATTCTAGAATTTTCATGTTAGTGAGGGAGAATGTAGCCCACCTAAGAACATGCTGGACCCGGTAAGGCTGGTTCAATTTTCCCTACAACTTGGATTGGAAGAGTTAGGGTTTAAGCTGCCTTGCCCTATCAGCTCTCTTTTCTAAGGATCTTTTGCTTAGAAAAGCTCATTTGTGAGAGACTAAACTGAAATTCTATAGTCTTCACAATCAGTTGTAGCTTGAATGAAAAGAATGTGGATTACTTTTTGATAAGCCTTCTCCCCTTTGTCACGGCTGAGTCTGCCCCTCACCTCCAGAGTGGTGGCGAAAACTCAGCAGGAAGACTTTTCTATAAATGGATGCTCAAGTGTGCGTGGGCGTGTGGATATGTTTGTATCAGAGAATTTGTTTATACTATGGTCTACACTCCTGATGATGTTGGTAGGGATGTCGAGTTTGTGGTGTTCAACCTTGTGAGTGACTTTGAGATTGAAACTGCACTATTTATTGTGTTTTCAGAGGATGAATTTGGGCATGCTTTTGGATTCATCTAGATATATTGATGTTCCAACAAAAGACTGACTGCTATTGTCTCCTTCTTTCTGAAAGCACACTCTGACCCACTATTGAATAGTAAGTTGTATTGTGACCCTTTGCACATGTACTTTGCACCATAAGATCACATATGTTTACTTCTTCCTAGTAAGCAATATGTTAGATAGCACATGCAGTTCAACAAGGCTTTTATTTTATTTTATTAGGTATCATCAATGTCTCACAAGAATGAAGCAAGAAGGATTGGTAAGTGACATGACTGTGCAAGATCTGACCCTATCACTGACCTAGAATCTCGTCCTCAATCCAACCAGAATCATAGCGCAGGTGCCTCGATCCTCTTGACCACCCCCAAGCACGTGGGCTATAGCTCGATGCATCCATAGGCTTGTATCTAACCCTGGCGTCCCATACCACGTGAGCCCGTCCGGACGACACCTATGATCCGTCGTGTAGATGCCCAGAGTCTCGGCCTGGGTCCAAGCCCCATCCATTAGTTGAAGAGCACTCAACTGAACTACATAATAGCACTGGCCCTCCCTCTATATAGAAGGAAACCCGCTATAGATAGCACAATGCTATGAATAGCTCCCTCCATATAAAGTGAGCACTATATATGAATCAATCTCTATATATAGCAATCTCAGCTAAATATAGCCATCTAGCCCTATGTTATCCCGTAACCCATGTTCACCTGCTATCCAACCCTAGGTACACATGCACATGACATACTCCCCTTCCTCTAAGAACTCACTCCTGAGTTCACTAGAAAGCCCAAAAACTCTCTGTGAAGATGAGTCAATGCCAATAACTATACTCTAACTATCAATTTGAGTGTGCTATACGTTCCATGAGATTCAAATCAAAGAGAATCTAAGGCCAAAGCCACAATCTTTGATAACTAACCCAAGGAAAGTAAATCTCTCAATCTAAACAAGGTTACGTATCGTCGAGTATTCTCCTCGAGAAATCCAGTAACGTTGGAATCCACAGAGTTAGTTCTGTTGACATATCCCGTACACAAGCATGGTAAAATTTGTACCTGAAGGTAAATGATTCTATCAACCTTATCCATTCAGTATCCTTGAACTCAAAATCTTAGGTTGAGATCGAGGAATCATTATTCGAACAACCCCATCAATTGAGCCCCTCGACGTCAATTTTTGGGTTGCAATTTCTATTAACCCTAATTTTGGAATTACTTAGTATTCAGAAAATCCCTCAACGGAATACCCTTGTGATTCAAATTCTTACATGACAGACTTTCCATCGCAGAACAATTAGGTATCAATTCATAATTCATGATAGAAGAATCTTCATGGAAGTATCAATGGGCAAAATCCTCACCAAAGATATGGTCCCCCTGATCTATCCTCGAAATGCCCCTACATGAGGATAATCAGTAAAAATTCAGTTGGCTATATCTAGTCAATGGTACTATTCTAGACATGTATAAAGTCAACCATCATAGGAATAGCCTACTTGTACTTCACCCTAGAGGTCCTTGGGTATTGTTTCAAGCTGGATTATACCACCACATAAGAGAATCTTAAATGTAACATGTCTTAGTGTCCCATGCCACCAAAGTATACTGCAAATAAAAAACTCAGTGGACAATATGAGTGAATCAGGGTAGCCAATCCCTCTTTACTCAGACCATCCCAGATTGAGTTAAGGTGGCGAATCCATTCTCAATCCTTTTCTTAATGTGATTATATCATCCCCTTGTGTTACAATACCCCAACCAATAGGTCAAAGAAGAAAACAAGCAAGTAGCATCCCTAACAACTCTTGAATCTTGAATATCCATGACCTCAGGCCAAAAGAGTGAGAATCACAATGACCCTACCTTTGGACATGATTCAAAGAAGGTATCGAACAAGACGCATCATGGTCTAATCAATAAGAACCTTCATATGTCCAATGGTAACTTGAAGAAATGTCATAACTCACAATCACATCAAGATCAAAACTTAAAATAGAAACCAAACATGAATCTATTCACCAAAATTCGAGAAAGGGAAATCCAATTGTCTTAGTTAAGTCCGATTTAAGATGTAACAAAGTCTCAGTCATCCTCAATGTACCATATACCTAAAAAAAACTTCAAGATGTATGGAACAAAAGTACACATTATATAATTTGAAAAAACTACTCAAATTATAAATGCCACTTAGTTACAAATCAAAACCAAATTAACCAAAACCTGGTCAATTTAATAACAAGAAAATTTAGAACATAATTCATACAAAATTGGGGAGCTTCTTGAACCAAGAGTGGTTCAAAAGATCTAATCGAGCAAAAAATAATTAGATGTCGGTCAAAACTGAGGATTTCAACTTCTTCATCGCTTCTCAATAACTCGGAAGCGGTATAAAGACTCTAAAACAAGCTGTTTACATTTAGAACAGCATGAGCCTTCTTCAATATATTTATAGTACTGAGGGATTTGATAGTAGTAAAGAGCTTCATCCATCAAGGAATCCATCTCTCATAGCAGGTCATGAGGTCTATGAGGAATAATCTCTGATGTAGCCTTGTCCTCCATCTCAATAAAACAGTAATCCAACGTAGGTGTCTCGTTACCTAGCAAAAGAGAATTTAGTGCTACGTGTTATCAAGGAATAAGGCGGGTAGAGGACAGCAAGAAAGATGGCAGAATCTAATAGGCTGATCTCAGACGGAAAGAGGGTGGGAAATTCACCTTCATGCACTGAAGTGCTGAAGTGAAAGAGAGAGAGAAATCCCGAGTATATAAATAGCCAAGAAGGGCCATCAAAAGCTAGGTGAATTTAGGGTGGGTGCTTGATTTAGAGCAAGTGCTTTCCTTGCTAGAGAATAACAAAAAAGCAACCTGCTTTTTTGACTAAAAAATAATCTCGCTTTTAATAGATCTGGTCCTGCTTTTCTCCAACCAGCCAAACATAGCCAAAATGTGCTAAAATCAGGCCATACACTCCTTCCCAAAGAAGCAACTGCCCCAATCATATCGCCCTTGTCTCTGATGCCCGAATCTCCTACACAAGCCGTTCTCTGGCTTATGAACACCCTCTCTTTCCTCCTACTTCTCAACTGCAGCAAATCTAGGTCTCTAGGGTAGGAATCTCATCCTTGAGAACCTAGAGCGAATTCATTCCCTAACCAGCCCACTCTCATGCGTCCCCACACAACCAATCACATTAACAACCCAAGCGTGGGAAGTTATAGGTCAGAAACAATCCATCCTCATATCTCTTGCTGAAAGCATCGAGTCTTCTCATCGCCTACCCTTCTCAAGGAATCATGATTTCCAAACACGTAGACAACACACAGCCTATGGACTTCTATTTCTTCCACAACTCTCCCAATCAGGAGCGCATAACATCAGCCAACAATTCAGCCCATACATGAGCGAAAATTCAGATTTGCAAGAGCAATCTCAAAAAGCGTACTTGGAAGACATCTTTTCTACATAACATAGCATAGGTGCCTCGATCCTCCCGACCACCCTGAGCACATGGGCTACAGCTCACGCTCGACTCATACCACCCAGACGTCCCATACCACCTGAGCCCACTGTCCAGAGGAGCTTCGATACATCACCTATGATCCACCATGTAGATGGCTAGAGTCCAGGGTCCAAGCCCTATCCATCAGTTGAGGAGCGCTCAATTGAACTACACAATAGTACTGGCCCTCCCTCTATACAGAAGGAAACCTGCTATAGATAGCACAATGCTATGAATAGCCCCTCAAATAAAGCGAGCACTATATATGAATCAATCTCTATATATAGCAATCTCGGCTAAATATAGCCATCTAACCCTATGCTATCCCGTAACCCCTATTCACCTGCTATCCAACCCTAGGTACACCATGCACATGACAGTAAGCAGTATGATAAGAAAAGGATTTGTATTTTGCAAATCACCTTGAGAGTTAAGCTAAAATTGATTGGGAATAGATTAAAGAAAGTAGTAGGGAGAATGAAGTAAAATAAGAGTTCTATTTTACAACACACCTTAAAAATAGAAGAGCACCACCTTGAAAGTTTGAATAAAGTTGATGGGGATTAGTTCATAGATAGAAGAATGTGCGAAGCAGTAGGTGAGAGTGAAGGAGACATGATCTATTCATCTTGCATATTGAGCAAGATTGCCCAAAGGTGGTTTAATCAATTCCCAATCCAACATTTCCGAGATTGGGAACAAATGAAGGAGGCTTTACTCAGGCATTTCTGCCAAAATTTAGATGATGAGGACATCAGGACTAAGCTAACTAGCCTAAGGCATAAGAAAATGAAATCTGTATTGTGGATGAGAGTGCTAATGTGTCAACTGAGCAGTCCTCTCAATGACAAAACAATGTGTACCTAGCTATTTAGCAGGATGGTGATCGACCTCAGGTCAAAGGAGATTTTAAATCCAATAAGGACTTATAATGAGTTGCTTTCAAGCAATCTCTCTCTCTCTCTCTCTCTCTCTCTCTCTCTCTCTCTCTCTCTTTCACTCTCAGTCTCTTAGTAGTATGGCCAAGCTAAAGGCATAGAAGAGAAAGAGGAAGAAACTAGATCTCATCTCCCGAAAAAAAAAAAAAGGGCCTTGATAGGCCCTCTTAAGGTTCTATTATAGGAGCTAGGCATCCATGGAAGACCCAAAGCCACGGCTGAGTGGAATCAAAGTCCTTTGGAGATTAGAGACCATGACATCTCCTCCTACGAGGGGTCCGATGATCATGGGGTAAGTGCTCTCCGGACGTGGGACGTGATGACATCTCTAATTTGGGGGGATTTAACAAACACGGACACAAACAAGAAAGCAAACACAAATACAAGAAGGGGTAAGAAGCAAAAAAGGCAATAAATACTTACACTTTACTTAAAAGACAATTTACTATGTAAAACTCAATTTCAATTTACTAAAATTATGAAAATTTCATATTGATAACAAATTGGTCTCCATAAAAACACTTTATCATATATTATCATACATCTCCATAAAATACCTTACCATATGTATCCAAAAAGACAATTCATAAACAAAATTTGTCTCCAAAAGATTATTTATAAACAAAAAATTTCTCCAAAAGAGTATTCATATACAAAAATTTATCCATGTGTTGAATGGTGGCAACATGGGAAAGAGGGTTTGGGTTAACTTGGGAAGATTGTCGAGGAGGAGGGCAGTCTATTTATAATTTTTTGAAAAAAAACAACCAAATATGGGCATATTAAACACATTACAAATCATATAAGGGCACTCATTCAAGAATTGTAAAAAAATTCAAGGTACAAACAAGCTACAATCACATTCACTTCTATTCAAAAAATGAAGGGTACCAACAAGCCAATATATTCCAAAATGATAATTCTTAAAAACTTTAATTGTACCCCCTCTCCTTTATTCCACAATCTTTTCCAATCACATCCCCAATCACTTTATCATGCTTTATCCTCCTGAGCTTTTGTACATTTAATTCTTTGCTTTTTCCTTCTCCGCCTCATCCTCCTCCAATCTTTAAAGTCTCATCTCCTCTCTTCCTTGTCTCATACCACTCCCCTGCTATATCTCTCTGTATTCGCTTCTAGTCTATTGCTTGTTTCCTTCTCGTGGCTCTCCCGTCATTCCCTTCCACTCAGCTATTCCTCTTGTCGGTCCTCTCCTACTCAGCTACTTCTCTCCTACTCTACTACTCTCATTGTTCCCTTCTCCTCCCCTACATTGCTACTCCCCTCACTCTCTTACACTCTTTACTCCCAGTGGCCCCTAGCAAAGAACCTATGATAGCATACTTGGAGGAGCTTTACCATCAATGTTATGATATAAAGGATGGGGAGGCAGATGTGTCATCGCTCCTTGGGGCACAGTTGTATCCCTCCATGTATGCCACATACAAGGATTATTCTGACCAGTATAAGACATATCGCAAAATCCTAGAGGATTCTATTTAGTGTATCTTGATCTGCATCCAAGACGAAGGCCACACACACAAGGAAGCTCTTTGGAGTAAGGAGCAAAAGAAAAAATAAGTAAAGGACAAGAAGAAGAAGAAAGATGACAAAGGAGAGGGTAGTACTTCATCAAAGAGCAAACGATGAGAAGACCAAAGTATTATAGAGTACTCTAATTTGGATACTCGAATTATAGTTTCTAGTAACACTATATTCAAAAAATTTGGACTTGTCTAAAGTCCAATTTCAAAATTGGACTAAAGAAAAGTTCAAAAATATCAAATACACTCCTAATGTAGCTTTAAAAGCAAACTTTGTGAGAGTGCTCTTAACGAAAGCAAGAACGGAAGAGGGAGAGAGAGAAACAGAGAGCCACACAAGTTTTGGTGGGTGCAGAACCACCCTAATCTTCTTTTTCATTCATTTATATATGTGTTTGAGTATTGTACATAACCGGGGTAAAGGCACAGTGACCTTTAACCCCCACAACCTCCCACTTAAAGGAAAATGTGCCTTTAAGGGAGAACAACCAGTGAGCATACGATCCAATGCCCATCAATTCGCGACAATACTCAAACCACTGACTAGGTAGACTCTTCGTCAGCATATCTGCAGGGTTATCATCTGTATGAACCTTGACAAGCTCTATGCGCTTGTCCTCAAATATCTTCCTGATGAAATGGTACCTGACCTCAATGTGTTTGGTCTTTGCATGAAAGACCGGATTCCGTGCTAGCTGAATAGCACTCATGGAATCACTATGCAATGTCGGTACACCTGTATGAATCCCCAAATATCCCACTAGCCGATCAAGCCATATAGCCTCCTTGCAACCCTCTATGGCTGCAACATACTTAGCCTCTGTGGTAGACAAAGCAACACACTTCTGTGCGCGAGACATCCATGACACTGCACCACCGCAAAGGTGAACACATAACCAGAAGTGGATCTCCTACTATCCACATGCCCTACGTAGTCTGAATCTGTGTACCCAAGTACACGCATGTCTCCTCTACCAAAGCAGATGCACATCTCCTTGGTACCCTTCATGTACCTCATGATGCACTTAACTGCCTCCTAATGCCTCTTTCCTAGATTAGCCATATACCGACTAACAACTCCCACTGCAAATGCAATGTTTGGTCTAGTAGCTATCATAGCATACATAAGACTCCCAACTGCTGATGCATAAGGAACCTTGGCCATCATGGCCCTTTCCTCATCTGATTTGGGACTATCTGTATGACTCAGTTTCACATATGGAGGCAATGGAGTACTCACTGCCTTCCCCCCCTCCATATTGAAACGCTGCAATACTTTTGTAACATACTCTTTTTGTGAAAGCCAAAGGAGTTTCCTACTCCGATCACGCGTGATGCGCATACCAAGAATATGACCTGCAAATCCCAAATCCTTCATATCAAAGGCCTCATGCAACTTGGCCTTTAATACATCTAGCTCATAAGTATTCTTGCTAGCCAATAGCATATCATCCACATATAGTGCCAAGATTATCAGGCTATTATCCTTAGCCCTTTTAGTGTAGAGGCAATGATCAATTTCACTCCTAAAAAAACCCTGGGACCGAATGAAAGCATCAAACTTCTGATACCATTCTTTAGGCGCTTGCTTAAGACCATAGAGACTCTTCTTCAGCTTGCAAACTAAATGCTCTTTGCCCTTTTCTTCAAAGCCTTCCGGCTGCACCATGTAAATTTCCTCATGCAAATCCCCACGTAAGAAAGCTGTCTTGACATCCATCTGCATAAGCTCCATATCCTCTGATGCCACTAGTCCAAGAATGCATCTAAGTGTGGTCATCTTCACAACTGGAGAGAATATCTCATCAAAGTCCACACCCTTCTCTTGCTTGAACACTTTCGCGACCAAACGGGCCTTGTACCTAGGCATATCATCACCTGTGACCTTCATTTTGTAGACCCATTTACATGGCAATGCTTTCTTTCCATGTGGCAAAGAAACCAAGTCCTATGTATTATTCTTCATAAGTGAACTCACCTCTGATTGCATAGTATACTCCCACTTGCATTGATCCTCACGCATCATAGCCTCTCTGTAGCAAGAAGGCTCCTCGCAATCAGTAAGCATCACATAGTCTACCCCTGGAACAAACCTATCAGGCAGTCTAGATACTCTAGATGATCTTCTCAAGGGCATTTCAGCTTGCTATCCCACTTGCATATTAGCCACATTTGGCTCATCATTGCCACCAATAGATGATCCATCATCTACCCTTAATTGTATACCTGTGGGAGTATTTGGTGGTACCATTTCTTGCACATTTGGTGCATGGACAGCTTGCTGTCTATCAACATACGTGGGTGCATTCACATCCTGGAAAGTGATTCTCCTAATTTCCACATCCCTCATGGGTTCCTTATGCATCTTCTTCTCATTGAAGACTACATCATGGCTGCGTATGATCTTCTTTGCTTCTGGATCTTAGAGATGATAGCCCATCTCTCCACTTTCACCATAACCCAGAAAGATGCATTTCTAGACTTAGGATCTAGCTTCTTTCGAAGCTCTTTTGGCACATGTGCATATGCCTCACACCCAAATATATGCAAATGAGAGTAAGAGGGCTTCTTGCCACTCCATGCCTCTTCAGGAATACCACCATTCAAACTCTTACTAGGTGATCTATTGATCACATGCACTGCAGTCTTCATTGCCTCAGCCCAAAAACCACCAGAAAGACTTGCATTGGTAAGCATTCTTGAATGGTATGGTTCATCTTTTCTGCAACTGGATTTTGCTCTAGAGTACGAGGGGATGTGAGCTCCGTCTTAATCCCACGTGTATCACAAAAATGCTAAAAGTCATTAGAGAGATACTCTCCACCATTATTAGTCCGTAGGCATTTAAGCGTTCTACCTGACTGATTCTCAACCAAGGCCAGCCATTTCTGAAATACCTGGAACACATCACTCTTCCGAGCTATAGCATAAGCCCACACTTTCCTAGTTGCATCATCAATGAATGTCACATAATATTCAGCCCTGCCTAATGACCGTGTAGGCATGGGACCATATACGTCTAAATGCACCAAATCAAGCTTTTCAAACTCTTTCTTTTCCCTTCTTTTATGGGCTGATTTAGTCTGCTTCCCATAGAGACAGTGCTCACAAAATTCAAAATCAGAGAAACTCAAATGCGGTACATAACCCAAATGGCATAAGAGTTTCATTCCATTCTGGCTCATGTGCCCCAACCTGCAATGCCACAAAGAAGTGCTTGGCTGCTCGGTTATTGCAACAACATGATCAAATACCCCTGATACATGTAAGGGATACAAAGTCCCACACTTGGCACCCTTGGCCAAAAGCATAGAGCCCTTTTGAATTTTCCAACTCTGAAAGCCAAAAGTGGTGTGAAAACTAGCATCATCTAGCTGACCCACTGAAATAAGACTCTTGGTCAACTTAGGCACATGTCTCACATGTTTCAAAATAAATGCAAACCCATTTGCAAAAGAAAACTTTATGTCACCTACTCCCATTATGTCACATGCATAGTCATTTCCAAGATGCACACAACCTGTCTTTCCATTGTCATAAGTGGAGAACCATTCCCTATGGGGAGTAACATGGAATGAAGCACCAGAATCCAAAATCCAATCTTGGGAATATGCATCATCTGAAGTGGTAAGCAACTTTGTAGATAAACTAGACATGAAGAGAACATCATTGTCACTATCATGTGTGATTGCATTGATCTCCTCGATCTTCACTTTTCCTTTGTCCTCCCTTGGACTCTCTTCCTTTTGATTTGCACCCCAATTTGCATTCTTTTTCTTATTCTTTTGCTCCCTTTTTAGCTTGTAGCAATCCTTTTTCATATGGCCCTTCTTGCCATAGTGGTAACACTCAATGTTTGGTGCCCTGGATTTGCTACGAGACTTCCCTCTTTCTTGGGACTTCCCCCTGAACTGTGATCTGCCCCTTTGCACATTAAGGCTGCATCCTGATTGTTGCCATCCATAGACTTCCGTCTAATCTCCTCGGCCAACAAGCTACCCACAACATCATCAAATTTCAGTACTCCACCACGTGCAGAGTTATTGATAGCTGTACGGAAGGTATCCTATGAGGATGGCAATGAATATAAGAGAAATATTGCCTTAGTCTCTACATCAAAATTCATCTCCTGAGCCTGAAGCTGGCTGAAAATAATATTGAATTCATTCAAGTGAGAAGCAATGGAGACCCCTTCCTTCATCTGCAGCTCAAACAACCTCTTCATAAGGTAAACTTTATTAGAGGTAGTTTCCTTTTCATAAGTGGCACATAGTTTCTTCCACAAATCTTCCGTAGTCTGCTCATTTACTACTGTGAAATAAACTGAATCTGCAAGATGAAGTCTAATAGTAGACTTTGCTAATGCATCCAACTCATTCCAATCATCCTCAGACATATTTGCAGTTGCAGGCTTAGCTTCAATCCCTACCAAGGGTTTAATCTGCTTCTTTTGAATAAGCACATCCCTTATCTATTCTTTCCACAAAGAAAAGTTTGTCCCATCAAACTTTTTAATGTTGAAAAACTCCTTTTCAGACATGGAAGAGGATGCCATAATGCAAATAAAACAAAATCCCAAATGCTAGTGCATATAAGAGAGAATCACACCAAATACTAGGTGCACCCAAATGTGTATGCCACAATAGAGTGAAATATCACCGAAACTCATGTCTCAAAGCATTTGACTCATGTGCATATACTATGCATCCATATGAGCAAATCTGGCCCAAAAGAAAATGCCAACTGCAATGGCAATCCAAAATGCCAATAAGTGCCAAATGACTCAAGCATAAACACCGTCCACTGGCATATGCATTAATAATATCTCATCCAAGAGAGCATAGCA